>NW_006159434.1:2182656-2206849 GCF_000334495.1 Tupaia belangeri chinensis
CACGCCACAATCCCTTCTCCTCCATTCTCCTCTCGGGATCTTGGGCACGCACGCACACGCACCCGGCGTGAGTTTTAAGCCACCGGGTCCGGGACACGAACCACGGTCGACTACGTAGGAGTCCAGCGACATAGCCATTATGCTAACTGCTGGTTCCCATGTGGACTAATTTTTGAAACAAGCTGGTTGGTAGTACTTCATTTTGTAAGTTCATAAATAATTTATATAAAAGAGCTACAAATATTTTCTTTAAAGCCATGATAGCTGTAAACCCCATATTTTTAAATGCCACTAACTTATTATAATATTTTTAAAAATAAAATACAAAGAGAGACAGCTGTGTTTAGATGGGTTTGACAATCTTTTCCTCACTGTTGAAATGAAGAGACTGTAGTGAAAGACTTAAAATATGGAAGTTATAAAGTACTGCCTAGACCTAGCACCACAGCCCAGTGGTTAAGGGAAGCTGGGTCCCACATGGCTGACTGGAGTTCTAATCCTGACCCTGGCAGATTGAAAAACACAATAGGTATGGGTGTATATATGCCCCAAATCCTGACCAGATGGAGGAATGGAGAAGGGACTGAGGTATGACCATGACTACTTAGGGGTATTTTCTCCCTCTCTTCTCACTCTCTCTGTTCCTCTGTGTCTCTCTGGAAAGAATACATGCCCCTCTGGCAATTTTTAAAAAAGATACTGCCTAATACATAGATATTATGAAATCTGATGACATATTTAAGCCCAAACACATCTACATCAAAATAAAATAAATAGTGTAAATTATAATTTTAAGTTATTGGTCTTCAAAACTTTCCAAATATACACTCTATAGAAATTTTTCAACATGAACTGTGAAAGTTACTGTCTGTCAGAAACATAAATATACCACAGTTATAAAGGTTATACAAATTACAAATTAGGTAGACTGTAACTCTATGTAATATAAATTACAAATATTTTCTAAATATATTAAAGGTGACAATAGGTCAATAGAAAAGCTATTTAAAAACATGAAAGTTGACAAAGGTTGTTAAGACATAAAAGATTAAGACTTGTCTGTTTAATGACAGCTTGGGCTCACCACCAGTTCTCCAGCACAGAACACCCTTTCACAATCTGTGTGAATCTTGGGAATCTTAGAAATCCCCTTTCTCAGTCTTTGTCTCCTTCCAGCAGTTGGTTAGTATTAACTATGCAAAGCATTTGCAATCACTCAAGATTACTTATTCCTTTTATAAGTATGTATTTCATTGTGTACCCATAGTGGTATTCAGAAAAATAAAAATGATTATGCCAGATTGATATTAGTGTGTTGTGTGTCTTGCTTTCTGGTGCTTATCTAATGTATGCTTTTTGTATGGATAGAATTACATCATGCTATCTGGGGTCATGTGTGTACTGAGAAGTACACACCCAATGGTGCTACGATCCACCAAGACAACTGCCTTTAAGCTCCTTACTTACCAACCAATTCACTTAATGACTTCTTCATAGAAATGGAACTCAGTTGCTTAATGATAAGTGGCTGGATGTTCAACATCCTTTATTATCAAGGGAATGCAAATTAACAGTGAGATAGCCTATGTTATGTCTTAGATTACAAAACTCTAGTCTTCCTAAATATTGACAGGAATTTGAAGAAAAAGTTATTGACAGACATGGGGGTGAAATTTGGTACATTCTACTTCAAATGCATTTTGACAGCATCAATATTTGAAATGCACAACACATTATGGCAGTTTGGAATTTACCAAAAACTTCTGACATAGTTATTTCTCTTCCAACTGCTCTTCAGCAATGTGAAGTAGCCACTCTCAATAGACAGAATGTTCTTCTCTTCTTGAGTGTGGCTGATCCTATGGATCTTATGACTTCTTAAATGAAAGAGTATTATGGAAGGGATACTGCAGTACTTTTGAGACTGAATTACTGGCATGTAGAGCCTTCATCTTCCATGTACAAAGTCTGATGATCTTGAGACAAATACATATTTAGAAAGCACACACTCACATGTGGGGGGTCTTCAGAAAGTTCATGGAAAATGCCTATTATGAATTAACTATACTTAGATTTCAAAATTGCTTTTCAAAGCTAGGAGTTTTTTCATGGATTCGTTTCGATTTTCTCTCTATATAATCATGACTTCTGCAAATAGTGACAATTTTACTTCGTTTCCTCTTTGAATGCCTTTTATCTTACCCTCTTTTCTGATTGCATTGATTAGGGCTTCCATGCTATGTTGACAATGAGAGGAGAAAGTAGACAACCTTATCTTTTTCCAGTTTTAAGCAGGGAAACTTTCAGCATTTCCCCATTCAGTATGATGTTAGCTGTGGGTTTGTAATATATGGCTTTTATCGTGTTGAGAATTGCAGAATCTTCTATACTTATTTTGTTGAGAGTCTTAATCATGAAGGGATGTTGTATTTTATCAAATGCTTTTTCTGGATCAATTGATATGATCATATAGTTTTTATCTATGCATCTATTAATATGATACATTACATTTGTTGTTTTGTGTATGTTGTACTATCCTTGGGATAAAAGCCTACTTGGTTATGGTGTATGATCTTCTTAATGTGCTGTTGGATTCAATTTTCTAGTATTTTGCTGCACACTTTCACATCTGTATTAATCATATTGGTGATGTGGTTTTATTTTTTTGGTTATGTATTTTTCTGCTTTTGGTATCATGATGATGGAGGCTTACTAGAATGAGTTTGAGAGGGTTCCTTCTATCTGAATCTTTAGAAAAAGTTTGAGGAGAATTGAGGTTAATTCTTTAACACGTTTGTAGAATTCAGAAGTAATGCCATCAGGATCTGGGTTTTCCTTGTTGAGAAATTATTTATTACAAATTCAATCTCAATATTAATTATTGGTTTATTCAGATTTTCTACTTATTATATATACTAAATGTCTGCACTCTATGGTACAGTTTGAGAGATTCAAGATATAATGATAGACATAGCAAGGGGAGGTACCAGAGTCTATATGAGAGGCAGTTAACAGTGGAAGAGGTGCATAGGAAGGGATCGGGACAAAAGCATTTAAATGACACAAGAATGTTAGTTTTTTTGGTCAAAAATTATGTATATGGTAATATCCTTGACTTGATCATCACATAGTACATGTATGCTTTGAAAGACATATTGTTCATCATCATCATGCACAATAATTAAATGTAAGTAAGATATTATAAAAATAAAATAACATCGGTAGGCTGGGAAGTGGCATGGTGGTTAAAGTTCTGGACCCCAAATGGCCAACTCCTTGGTTCTAGTCCCAGACCCAGTGGCTTAGAAAACATGCTGAGCATATGTGCATGCATGCTCAGAATCCTGACAGGAGAACGGAGGAGAACCGATTATGGTGTGGGCACCCCCCTAGGGGTTGATTACTCACTTTTCCTCTCTCTCTCTCTGTCTCTTTCTGTTTCTCTCTGGCAAGTACACATACTCTATGGTAAAATCTAAAAAATAAATAAAAAGAAAATTAAATTGGAAAAAAAAGTTTTGCACAAAAGTAAATTCATATTTTAATTTCACTTTAAATTTTGAAATTCCTCTGAATGTGTATTCATGTGTATATATATATTCATAAGATATACATATCCATACACATTTATATTCATATATATAATATATATATTTACATATGTATTTATCCATAGAAAAAAATTAAAAGAATATGAAAAATATTTAACAGAACGGTGTAAATAAGTGAGATGGAGGGCTTTCCTTTTTATTTCATAAACATACAATATTCATGTTATTAAGGTTACAGGCAAATTTGTGTCACCTTATTTAATCTCATTATAAGTGACAGCTTGCTGTTACCTCAGCTGCAAATGGAGGTATAAACCTAAGTATGTTACTACAATGGAGTGTGATTAAAGACTACAAGAGAGTGAAACACAGGGAACAATGAGAACTTTCAGGAGTCCTGCATGGATTTGTAGGGCAAGAAAGAGCTTCTTATCAAAATCAGGCAAAGGATATAGGAGAGTTGGAGGAGATCTGGAGATAATGCACTAGCCAACTGTGAGTGCTCTAAAGGCCCATAAAAAAAATATCTCAAGAAGTAGAAATCTCAGAGATCATTTATCCACTGACTGATACCAAACAGTATATAATATAACTCATTGGTACACAAAGCACGGTCTGTGGATCAGATGCATAAGTGTCTCATGGTAATTTTTTAGAAGTATAGTATTTCCAGCTTCATTCCAGACCTATCTCATCAGTAAGCTACACTTTATTTAAATCTCTTAGTTATCCATGAACAGATTAAAACTTAAGAAAAAATTAGACAAGTCAATGCTACTTAAGTGCTAAATGTTATATTTTTTATGTAATATAACTAGTTAGTTTTTAAACCCATGGACTAGAAACTTGGCCTAATAATTTATTTGCTTTCATCATGACTCATGTATAAACTTGGCCTATAATATATTCTTACAATGATCTTAGGTTGTGAACTCAGTCATCTGAGATCTTATTGAAAATAACTTCCATATTGTTTCTTTTAAACTTTCAGTGGACTTGGGACCAGAAGATGTTGTAATGATTACATCTCTAGACTCCCGCATAGTTGACCACAGTTCTAGTCCCAGACATGGCGCTTAAAATCCACACTGGGTGCATGTGCATGCATGTCCAAAATCCCCAGAGGAGAATGGAGAAGAAGGGACTGGGGTGTGGCCATCCCCCATGGGAGATGATTTCTCATTTTCTGTCTCTGTGTCTCTCTGTCTCTCTGGGAAGCACATGCATCCTGTAGCAAAAGTCTCTCAAATAATAATAATAATAATAATAAATTAGGAAAAATAAAGTTTCAGTGGGCCAAAACTCAGAAACTAACCTTTTTTTGTCCCAAAATAACTCAGAACCTAAAGCCTAGAATTTCATATTAACCGTGAAGAAATAGCTCAGAATAAACAAAGCTTTTCCAAGCTTATTATAGTAAATATATATGTACTATTTTTGGTGCTTATAGACTTTGTCTTTTGATAAGAAAAAACAAAGTAATATTTTTTTCCAAATGTTACACTAATAAAAAAGTAATATCAAGAAAGTGAAAAAGGTTAGAAATTAAAATATTAGTAAGAGACACTTTGAAAGAAAATGTTTTGTGAGTCCATTTTTCTTGGAATATGGACAAGTGACAACAACATGAAAATATATGCTCTAATAAAAAATAATACAAATAGGGGCTGGCAGAATAGTGGTTACGTTATTGGATTCCCACAGGGCTGACTATGGTTCAAGTCCTGGACTCAGTGGCTTGAAAATCACACCAAGCATGTGTGTGGGCGTGCCTAAAATCCCAGGAGGAGAAGGGATTGTGGCATGGCCATTACCCCTGAAGGGTGATTTTTTGTTTTCCCCTCTCACTGTCTCTGTTTCTCTCTCTAGTGAGTACAAGTGCCCAATCACAAAAAAAAACACACACTAAAACCCCCACAAATACAATAAGCTATCTATTTATAATTTGGAATGTATACAGATTACATGAGATTATTTTTTAGTCGTCTAAAATTTTGTTTTAAAACAGGTTAAGAATGAAGTACATTTTCTTAGCTACATGATCATTTCTCTGCTTTGCTTTTAACTTTACAGAAATGCTTTTGTTGGTATTGCCATCTTGTACTACATTTTCAAGATGCAAATAAAGGGTATCAAAATTTTTTTCTCACCAATCAGCACTATTGAAATATATCAATGAGCTTTGAGTTTCCATGACAACACAATTCAAATGGTATAATAATTAAGGAAGTACTGAAACATATTTCAAAACACTACTTGAATAGAAGTAGAATATATGCAAAATAAAGTTTACTGTGCAGAAAACTGGAAATAAAAAAAAAAATTTGAAGTTTTTTTCTTTTTTTTTGCCTGTTTGGATTTATTATTTTTGCAGCAATTACTTCCAGTTAATGAAAGCAGAATGTAATTTCAAACTTTTTGTTTTGTCTAATTAGGAATAATTCTTTTTGGTGAAAACTTAATGTGCTATCTGGATATAACCACATTTCTTTAAACAGTTATATAAACCAAATTAATTAAAAGTTATTTTACTAAGATGAAAAGGACCTTGGTGGCATTATTTTTGCATTTTACTCTAGAAATGTTCAAGACTCACTCAGTCCTTGGAAGAAAAAAATGAAAGCACTAAGGTTTTGTTCTTTGTGGTGTACCTAAAGATTCTTTTATTAAGTAAAAAATTACAGTCGTGAAATATCTCACACATTTAACAAGTACATAAAACAAAACATGTACAGCTTAAAGATGAATAATCTTGAGGTCCACAGGTGGCATAGTGGTTAAGGTGCTGGACTCTCACATGGCCTACTGTGAATTGTGTCCTGGACTCAACGGCTTGAAATTCATTCTGGGTACATGTGTGTGCACGACCAAAAATCTCCAGAGGAGAATGGAGGAGAAGGGATTGTGGTCTGGTCATCTCCCCTGGGGGTTGATTTCTCACTTTCTCTCTGTCTCTCCAGTGAGTGCACATACCCTATAGCAGAAATATCTCTCTCAAAAAAAGAGGAATAATCTCAAATAAGTGATATAATAATGATCTGCATCAAAAAATAGAACATTCTAGTTACCCAGAAACCCTTCACTGAACTATTTATTACCTTTGCATAATCTCAATCTCTTCTCTCTCTAGTAGACATAACTTATGATTTTTATGTTATTTGCCTTCTTTTATTCTTTTTGTTTGTTCATTATAGGGCACATGCACTCACCAGAGAGAGACACAATGAGAGATATACAGAAAGAGAGAGTGAGAAATTTCTTCCTGGGGGAGATGGCCATGTCACAAATCCCTTGTCATTCATTCTCTTTTTAGGATTTTGGGCATGCATGCACATGTGCCCAGTGTGTTTTTTAAGCCTCCAGGGCTTAGACTTGTAGCACAGAGTCAGTCATGTGGGATCCAGCTGCATTAAACACCATGTCACCTGCTAGGCCAACTTCCTTTTATTCTTTCCAGATTTGCCAACTAAGTATGAATCTCTGAAATTTCTCACTATATATTTGTGTGTATGTATGTCTGTGTATATGTGTTAGCTTACTTGTATAGTAACACATGTTTATTGCTAAGTTATAGAGAATGTTACCACCAACTCTACTAGATACCATCTGTTATTGAAAGAATTATACTATTTTCCATCGCAGCCAGAGTATATGAGAGTTCCCGTTGCTCCAATACCTTTTCCTTAAGATTATTTATTTCTTCCATGAGAGTGGGGGAGAAAGACAGTGAGGGGAGGAACCTCCAATATGGTCTTCTCCCATTCCTCAGGCAGCCCAGATCACAGGCACACACATGTACATTCACCACGTAAAGGGAGATTCAAAGATGTAAACCAGGGTTCTTTCCATGTGCACCCAGAAGCATTGCCACTGTGCCACCAACTGGCCCTTGTTGTTCCAGTATCATGCCAACATCATTCATTTTCGCCAGTTTTATGAGTACATTATAGTATCTTACTGTGATTTTATTTGTCACACCCTTTGTTACTCATTAGATTGAACACTTCTTTATATATGTTTTGACCCTTTGGATTTATATTTCCATAAAGTACTTGTTCAGCTTCTCTTCTCATAAAATTATACTGGATTGTATAATATTTTTATTCTTTTGAGTTCTTCAAATATTCTACACAGTAAACTCTTGTGTTTATACATATTACACATACATTCTTTATCCCTAGATTTGTATTTTCATACTCTTAATAGCAGTTTTGGTAAATAAAAGTTGTTAACCTGAATATATTTATCTATTTATTTTTTACCATATCATATCTTGTTTTTTCTTTTTAAGAGGAGATTTTTGCTATAGGGCACATGCACTCGCCAGAGAGACAGAGAAACAGAAAGCAAGAAATCATCCCCCAGGGGATGAATATGCCTCAATCCCTTCTTCATTCTCCTCTCCAGATTTTGAGTATGCATGCACATGTGCCCAGCATGAGTTTAAGTTGCCAGGTCCAGGACTCAAACCACAGTCAGCACCATGGGAGTCCAGCGATGTAACCATTATGCCATCTGCTGGTCCCACTGCATCGTATCTTAATAAAGAAGTTACTTCCTCCCTGAGGTTGTGAAGGTATTCTCTTATATTATCTTCAAAAAGTTTATTTATTTGTTTATTTATTTTTGAGAGAGATTTTTGCTATAGGGCTTGTGCATTAACTGGAGAGACAGAGACAGAAAGTGAGAAATCACCCCCCTTCCCATGGCCAGGGGTATGGCCATGCCGCAATCCCTTCTCCTCCAGTCTCCTCTATGGATTTTAGGCATGCATGCACACACATCCAGTGTGAGTTTTAAACTCCTGGGTCCAAGACTTGAACCACTGTCAACCATGTGGGAGTCCAGCACCATAACCACTACACCACCTGCTTATCCCTTAAAAGTTATTTTTAAGTTTATTTATTATTTGAGAGAGAGAGAGAGAGAGAGAGAGAATTTAGCACCTTCAATAGAGTTTTATCTACAGTCCATCTCCAGCAGTTTTAACCAGCCAGAGTTGTGGGTACACATAGATATACCTAGTATGGACAGTTCAATCTGGGAATTGAACTCTGATCCTCCATACGAAGTCTAGCATTACAAAGCGTTTATCTAGTCCTATGCCATCATGTCTGGGCCTATCCTCTGGAAGGCTTATTTCTCTCTCTCTCTCTCTTTCAGTCACACACTCTCTACTTCTCTCTTATCTATTACAGTCTGGTCAATAATAAATGTGGAATTGACTTTCGTAAATGATTTACATATCTGCTTTAATTTTCTTAATTTCTTTTGCAAATTTGTAACCAAAGCTATATGGTTTTACTAAACTTCAACTTTTTGAATAATTTTAGATTATATACAGGTCATGAATTGAATACATATTCTCATATATCCTTCATCCAATTTTACCTAATGGTTATACCTTACATAATTGCAAAATATTTGTCAACACTAATAAATTAATATTGCCATGACATGATTAACTATAGACATTAGATTTCATCACCATGTCTATTAATGTCCTTTTTATATTGCAAGATTCAATTTAGGATATCATATAGCATCTAATAAAGCATTTTTAATCTAATAGCCAATATTTTAAAGATGAACTTTTTTAGAAACACAAGCTCAACCATCATGAACCATACATCTTATCTCAAAGTATTTCATAATTAACCATCTTAGTTTTGTAAGATGTTATCTTTTTAAAACTTTTTTCTAGGAATTATATGTTGATAATTGCCTAGGTCATTAGTAAAGGTAGATTTTTCTAACTTTGTTTCTTTCTTTCATGAGAGAGAGAGAGAGACACCCTTAACGAGGTCTTGCCACACCTAAGTCTTCTCCCCCACCCCCACCCCCAGTTCCCAGTCAGCCATGATCACAGGCATGCATAGGTATGCCTAGCATGTTGAAGTCAACCTGGAATCCAGACTTGGGGTTCTCTTAGGTGGCTACAATATCACACAATTGCATCCTACTACATGCATCATCATGTCTGGGCTGGGATTAAGCAGATTTTAATCATCTTGCTTCTCAGGGTTGCCATTAGTGACAGTGAGAGTTCTACTCTTTTACCTTCTAGAGCTCTTGTCTGAATGTGCTGCTCCTGACTCTGGACTCTCCAGAGAGTGACATAGAAATGCCTAGAGTAAACCCTCTGAAGAAATGATTATGGAAACTTTTTGTTTTTCTCTTGTCCCTCAATTTTATTAATGATAAGATGTATGCGTCACGATAGTTGAGCTTGTTTTTCTAAAAGTTCATCTTTAAAATACTGGTTATTAGATTAAAAATGCTTTATTAGTTGCTACATGATATCCTAAATTGAATTCTGGAACATAAAACGCACATTAATAGACATGGTGGTGAAATCTAAGTAATGTCTGTAGTTAATCATGTCGTGGCAATGTTAATTTATTAGTTTTGACAAATACTTTGCAATTATGTAAGTTATAACCATTAGATAAAATTAAGTGAAGGATATATGGGCATAATCTGTATGAAATTCATGACTTGTTTATAAAATGTAAAATTATTCAGTAGTTTGAACCAAAGAAGCCAATAATGAAGCCAAAACCCCAAATCTTGGCTTCTGTAAAATATCTACTTACCTTTAATATTATTCTTCTTTAGTCACATAGAGACATCTAACTATCTTTTTTTTTTTTTTTTGGAGATATTTTCACTGTAGGGCGCATGCGCTCGCCAGACAGACAGAGACATAGAGACAGAAAGCGAGAAATCACCCCCCAGGGGGGATGGTCACGCCGCAATCCCTTCTCCTCCATTCTCTTCTCGGGATCTTGGGCACGCACGCACACGCGCCCGGCGTGAGTTTTAAGCCACCGGGTCTGGGACACGAACCGCGGTCGACTACGTGGGAGTCCAGTGACATAGCCATTACGCTAACTGCTGGTTCCCACTATCTTTTTTTTTAAGAGGTTTTTTTTCTGGGTGCACATGATCGCCAGAAAGACAGAGAGAAACAGAGAGACAGAAAGCAAAAAATCACCCCCCAGGGGGACGACCACACTGTAATCCCTTCTCTTCCATTCTCCTCTCGGGATCTTGGACATGCACGCACACATGCCTGGTGTGAGTTTAAGCCACCAGGTCCAGGACTTGAACCATGGTCAACTATGTGAGAGAGAGTCCAGCGACATAGCCATTATGTCAACTACTGGTCCCAAGACATCTAACTTTCTATAAAAATTTGAACTTGTCTGAAAGATGTATACATTTTCTACAGTAATTTACCTTGAGAAAATTAGCCTATTATTTCCCTGTCAAATCTTCTATTTTTGTTACTAGAAATAAAGCATCTTTTGATTGTGGTAAAATATACAAGGCCAACCAGGTGGCATGGTGACTGTGGCAGCTGGATCCCACATGGCCAAGTTTGTGGTTTGAGTCTGGGCTTAGCTGTTTGGAAAATATGCCAAATGTTGTGTGTTAATGCATGCTCCAAAACCTGAGAGGAAAATGGAGGAGAAGGGACTGTAGCATGGCCATCCTTCCTGGGGGGTGATTTCTCACTTTTCCTCTCTCTCTTCCTCTCTCTGGGGAAAACACATAACCTACAGCAAAAACAAAAAACAAACGATTTATTGTTTTAACCATTTTGAGTTGTGCAGTTCTGTGGCATAAAGTACATTCACGTCGTTGTGCAACCATCATCACAATCTTCTCCAGAGCATTTTTTCTTCTCAAATTGAAATTCTGTTATCCATGGAATAGCAATTTCCATTCTGTACTTTCCTAAGCTTATGGCAACTGCCATTCTATTTTCTGTTTCTATGAATTTGACTACTCTGAGTACCTCATACAAAGGGAAATACTGAGTTCTAAAAGTCATGACACATTTTTGCATAGAAAATCATTGAAAAATATGACATGACTTTTCTGACAACCTAATATATAATGATTGTCTTTTGATTACTGGTATATTTCACATCAGTTAATGGCTTCAAGATTCAATGAAAATGTAATATATATCAGAGTTTCCATCTCTTTAAGGTTGAAAAAAATTTCCTTGTATGTATATGCCATATTTTGTTTATGCTTTCATCTGGCATTTTGTTTGCTTCCAATTAATGTACATAAGGCTGCTATGAATATAAGTATACAAATATCTGTTCCATTCCCTGCTTTCAAGTCTTTTAGGTATATACCCCAAAAAGAAATGGCTAGTCTACATAGTAATTCTGTTTAGTTTCTTGAGGAAATGCCTTAAAATTTTCCACAGAAGATACACCTTCCCACTTAAAATTCATAAAGGTTCTATTTTTTTTCCCCCACATATCTTCAACACTTGCTATTTTCTGTTTTGTTTTGTGTTTCATTTTTTGTTGTGTGTATGTGTGTATGTGCTTAAACATCCATCTCAATGGATATGCAGTGTATTTTATTGTGATTTTAATTCCCATCTCCCCAAGGATTAGTGATGCTGAGCATCCTTTCATGTGCTTATTGGTTATTTATTTATCTTTTTTGGAGACACATTTGCAAAAAAGTTCTAGTCAAGTCCTTTACCCATTCAGGTATTTTGTATTTTGCATTGTTAAAAGGAATGATTTGTATATTCTGGGTATTAACCCCTTATCAGATATATGATTTGAAAATATTTTTTCCATTGTATGGGTTTTTTTATTTACTCTCTCAATAGTATCCTTTCATGCACAATTCTTTTTTAATTTTGTTGAAGTACAATTTGTCTTTATAAAAATTTTTTATCTGTGCTTTTGATATTATATTCAAGAAATCATTCCCAAATCCAATGTTATATATATTTCCCCCCGTGTTTTCTCCAAAGAATCTTTTAATCTCAACTGTTACATTAAATATGCTATCTATTTTGAGTTAATGTTTGTATGTGGTATAAGGAAAGGATCCAATGTCATTTTTTAAATTAATGTGAATATCTAGTTGTCCCATCAACATTTGTTGAGAAGACTGCCATTTGCCATTTAATGATTTTTTTCTAAAATCACTTTTCTCTATATTCAAGGGTTTACTTCTGGGATTGTCATTATAATTCATTGATCTATGCTGTGGATTAAATAGTTGCACTACCACCCCAAAATTCATATGTCAAAGTCTCGCTATCCAATGTAATGGTATTAGAAGGTGAGGCATTTAGGAGGTAATTAGGTCATTAGGGTGTAGCCTTCATAAATAGTATTAATGCTTTTATAAGAAGAAGAGAAAAATAGAGCCTTCATATTCTCTCTCTCTCTCTATCTCTCTCTATATATATATCATGCAAGGATACAGGGAAAATACAGTTGCCTGAAAATTAGGAAAAGTACCCTCAGCAGACACTTGTTTTGTCAGCACCTTGATATTGAACTTCATAATCTCCTGAACTGTAAGAAATAAATTTCTGTTGTTGAAGTCATCCAATCTATAGTATTTTATTACAACAGCCCTACCTATACAGTAATTGGTACTAAAAGTGGGCTGCCACTATAATATATACCTAAAAATGTAGAAGTAGCTGTGAACTGAGTAATGGGCAGTGACTTGAAGAGTTTCGAGGTGCATGCTAGAAAAACACAATATTGTCTTAATTGGACTTTGAAGTGATTAAGGTGAAGGCTCAGTAAGAAAGAGGAAAGCTGAAAAATAAAAAGCTTTTATCTTCTAAGATAATACATAAATAATAATATGCAGAATATTGATGGAAATATGGCTGATAAAACTCATTCTGATGAGGTCTCAGTCAGAAATGTAGAAAATATTATTGGACAATAGAGAAAGAGTAATGCTTGTTTTAAAGTGGAAAGAACTTGGCTGAGTTGTGTTTGAGTTCCAGTGTTTTGTGGAAGGTGGAACTTATAATTAATGAAACTGGATATTTACCTGCCAAAATTTCTAAGTGAAATATTGAAGGAGCAGCTTGGTTCTTCCTGATTGCCTATAGCACAATGTGAGAAGAAAGAAAAGAATTGAAGAACAGAATGATTATGCACAAAGAAACCAGAATATGAAAAATGGAAATTCTAAGTCTATTCATAATCACAAAATAAAAGTATTTTCTTAACAAAATAAAAGTATATTTTTGAGAGGTTTTGGCTATAGGGCACGTGCACTCGCCAGACAGACAGAGAGAGAAAGAGAGATAAAAAGCAAGAAATGATCCCCCAGGGGGGATGGCCACACCGCAATCCCTTCTCCTCCATTCTCCTCTCGGGATCTTGGGCATGCATGCACATGTTCCCAGCATGAGTTTTAAGCGACCGGGTCCTGGACTTGAACCGCGGTCGACTACAAGGGAGTTCAGCGACATAGCCATTATGCAAACTGCTGGTCCCAATAAAAGTATTTTCTTGAAAAAGCAGTATGGATATGGTGAAGCAAACATTTGATAAGGAGATTAGAATGGAGGTGAACCATGGTCTTAACCTCCTCAACAGGAAAATCACCAGTCTGAACCAAAGAGTTGTCAGTCACCTCAACAAAAGCCAAAAATAAAAAAGGCAGTATAGTAGAATTACCAGCCGAGACTAAAGGAAATAGAAACTCATGGGGTGGAATAAAGAAAGGAGACAACTGTGTGCTATCCTTCAAGAAAAGAATGAGAACCCTGAAGGTGATTCAGAGATCACTGAGCAGACAGCGTCCAATTGAAGCAAAAGGGTCAGGGCCATCCAGAACCATGGACATAGGACACCCAGTAGATTCCCAACAGATAACCCCCATGGAACTGAACCATGATAGAGAGCTCTATCATAGGCATATGTGTAGGCACTACAGAGAGCTAAGGCATGGGCAGTGCCCTCCTAAGATATGAGTGTGGCATTGTCGCCAAGTAGGTCCAAAAGGTAGATAATTGAGGCAAAGAAGACTTTTCTCCAGGCTTATATCTCATAGAATTTTTCTAGCTAGGTTTAGGAATTTCTTAAAACCTATCATGATTTCCTTATTCTTTTTTCCATTTTCTTAATTGCCAGAGGACAAATGTGTTCATCATTAAGAGACAAATAGGGACCAGCAATTAGTGCAATGGCTATGTCGCTGGACTCCCACATAGTCAACCGCGGTTCGCGTTCCGGACCCGGTGGCTTAAACTCACGCCGGGCTGCGTGCCCAACGTCCCGAGAGGAGAATGGAAGAGAAGGCCATTCCCCTAGAGGGTTATTTCTCGCTTTCTGTCTCTCTGTCTCTCTCAGTCTGTCTGGCGAGCACACGCGCCCTATAGCAAAAAACTTCTCCAAAAAAAAAAAAGACAAATAAAGCAAGACAGTACCCTTAGTGGGAAATGATCACATAAAGGTCCCTTTTCTATTTCTTCTTTTGGGATTTTGGGCACACACATATTCACCTGGTATGTTTCTCAGCTGCCAGGTCTAGGACTCGAATCACGCAGGTCTAGGACTCGAATCACACAATTGGCAATGTGGGATCTAGCTGCCTTCATGACCACACCATGGGTTGGCCTATTTTAAAAATTTCCTATTTCTCCTTTTAGGTACGAGAATGTTTATTTATGCTTCATCCACCATTGCATCTTGGAAGCAAACTTTTTTTTTTTTTTTTAGTTTTACAGTTGAATTAGTAGTTCTGCCCCAGGATGAATCATATCTCAAATCTCACCCATGTTTAAATGATATTTAGATGAAGCTTTGGATGTTAAATGTTAGAATTGATGCTTGAATGAGTTGCTACTTTTTGGAGGTGCTGGGATAGAATTAATGTATTTTTCATATGAGTGGGAAAAGAATTTGGGTGGACAAAAGTAAAATGCTATAGATTAAATGTTTGTGTTCTGGGATCAGCAGATGGCATAATGGTTACATCACTGAACTCCCACATGGTCAACTGCTTAGAGTCTGGAGCCGGAGGGTTGAAACTCAAGCACTGTGCGTGTGTGTGCACGTGCCCAAAATCCCAAGAAGAAAATGGAACAGAGGGGATTACAACGTGGCCATCCTCCCAGAAGGTGATTTCTCACTTTCTGTCTTTCTGTCTCTCTCTGTCTCTCTGGAAAGTGCACACACACTATAGCAATAATCTTTCTCTCTAACAAAAAGTTTGCCTCCCCTATAATCCTCATGTTAAAATCCTTACTTCCCCATGTGATAGTATTAAAAAGTGGGACCTTTGGGTATTAATTAGGTCATAAAGGCCAAGGTTTCGTGGGTGGGATTAACATCTTTACAGAAGGAAGCATGAGAAAGTTTACTTTCTCTCTCCTTGCACCATAATTTTGATAGAGATTACATTGAATTGTGCATGAATTTTAGGTAGTATAGCTATCTTAACAATAGTGTTTTTCAGTCAATTAAAGCAGGATATACTCCCATTTATTATGTCTTCTTTAATTTCTTTTAGCAATTTTTGTTTTCTTTTGACTATACAAATCTTTTGTCTCCTTGGTTAAGTTTATTCTTAAGTGTTTTTTTGGTGCTGTTATAGATGAATTTTTTTAAATTTCCACTTCAGATGGTTTATTGTTAGCATATAGAAATGCAGCTAATTTTTGTGCGTAGATTTTGTATCACAAAACTGTGCTGACTTTTTTTCATTACTCTGGCATATTTTTGTCACAATGACCTGAACTAGAAGTCAGTAGCAGATTCGGTGATTTAGATTTTTTAAAAATTTATAAATTTAGACCACAAAACTGATTTCATGGTCTACAATAGTATGGTCTATCCTTGAGAAAAATGAATGTGCACTTGAGAAATAGTGTATCATGCTATTGTTGAGTGGAGTGCTGTGTAAATGTCTGTTAAGTTTAATTAGTCTGTTTTACAAGTACTCTATTTTTTTTTTTTAATCTGCTACATTGCGCATGCACTCACCAAAAAGACGGGGGAGGGGAGATGCAATCCCTTCTCTTCCATTCTCCTCTTAGGATTTTGAGCATGCACCCATGTACACACATCCAGCATGTTTTTCACAGTAGTCCATGTGGGATCCAGCCACTTTAACTACCACACCACTGACTGTCCTCTAAAATACTCTTTTTCTCTATTAACATTCCATTTGGTTTTGTTTTTCATTCCTGGAAGTGGCATAGTGAAGTCCCCTTTTATTGCTTTGGAATTTTCTATCTTATTTCAATTATGTCAAGAATTGCTTCTTGTATTTTGGAGTTCTTATGTATGATACATATATGTTTACAACTGCTATATTTTCTTCTTGAATTAGCCCTTTTATCATTATATAATGTCATCATTGTTACTGTCTGGGATCCTTTTATTTCAACTTGAAGGACTCCATTTAACATTATTTTGTAGGTAAGGCCTAGTGAAAACAAATTAACTTAGCTTTTGTTTGTACATGAATGTCTTTATTTCTCCCCTATTTTTAAGTGTGCTTGTTTATTCCATGAGAGAGGAGAGAGGAGAGAGAGAGAGAGAGAGAGAGAGAGAAAGAGTCAGAGAAAATATACCAACATCAAAGTCTCAATGCTGTGATTCACCCTCAGCTTCAGCCAACCTGGATAACAGGTACACATATGCCCAGTGTACTCAGAAAAGTCTCTAGATCAAACTAGCAACCTTTGGAAGTGGGTCTGCCTAGATGAGCACTGAGTTTTATGTCACATCACCATCTATTTATTAAGGACAGTTTTGCCAGGCAAAGAATTCTCAACTGACAGTTTTCTTCTTCAGTTACTTTAAATGTATCACATCATTGTCTTCTGTCCTACAAGATTTCTGCTGAGAAATTCGCTGATGGTTTTATTAAGATCCCTTATACAAGATGAGCCCACTCTTCTCTTGCTATATTCAATGTTCTCTCTGTTTTTGTTTTTTAACAGTTTGATTATAAGGTGGCTTGCTGAATTGCTTTGAGTTTTTCATACTTAAAGTTTATTAAGCTTATTTTTGTGTACTCAGGTCTTTACTCAAATTTTGGAAATTTCCTGCTACCCATTCTTTAAACAATTTCTTTGCTTCTCTGTGCTCTTCCTCCTGGAGCTCTGAGACTATATATCATGAGCTGCTCCCTGGTATAAGTTCCTTGGGTTCTATTCACTTTTCTTCATATTGTTTGTTTGTTTTGCTTCTCTATACTCAATAATCTCAAAGACTTGTGTTCAATTAACTCTTTCTTTTCTTGTTTGATTCTACTTTGAAAACCTCCAGCAAAATTTTTAACAATGTTCTTACATATTTTAGGTCTATATTTTAAAAGAAAATTTCTGTTTCTTTTTGAATATGTTCATATATTGTTTTCCCAATTTTATTTTACTCTGTTTCTGTTTAACCATTTGAACATATTAAGACAGTCATTTTTAAATTTGCCTGTTATTTCATAAGACAGTAATTTTAAATTTTATCTAATAATTCCAGTGCATGTCTTTTTTTAAAATCATTTTTTAAAAGATTTTTGCAATAGGGTATGTACTCTCACCAGAGAGAGACAGTGGGAAGGAAAGTGAAAAATCACCCTACCCCACCCCGAGGGTATAGCCACACTACAATCCCTTCTCTTCCATTCTTCTGGGATTTGGAGCATGTACACACATGTAACTGGTGTGATTTTCAAGCTGCCAGATTCAGGACTAGAACTGTGGTCAGACATGAGGGAATATAGCACCTTAACCACTACACCACCTGGGACCCTGCATGTCTATTTTTAAAGTCATTGTCTCTAGATTTATTTTGTTTCTTTGAATGGGCCTTGTTGTACTCTTCTGTTTGAAAGTAAGTACAGTCATCTATTACATAATGATGTTTCAGTCAACAACAGACTACAATATATGACAATGCTTCTATAAGATTATAATTAAGCTAAAAGTGTCCTATCATCTGGTGATATCATAGCTGACATAATGTCATATAAAAATGTATTTCCACATAATTGTAGTGAGGCTGGTGCGAATATACTCACTCTTCTGCTAGTCATATAAAACTATAGTACATATAGTTATATACAGTGCATAATAACTGATAATGATATTTAATGACTCTCTTACTGATTTATATATTTACTAGACTACATTTTTTTCCATGATTTTAGAATGTAATCCTACTTATCAGTAAAAAAGTTCACTATGAAACAACATGCCAGATTACACTAGCAGCAGCTTCATACATCCTGTGTTTATTGCATTTCTTGATTGCATCATTTTCTCTTGAGCTTGATTTAATCTTGTGTTGTTTTGTTTACCATGGCTTTTTTAGTAGGACAAGATGTGAAGTTGGAAGACTGTGATTTTGATGTTCCTGACCCTACGTAGACCTAGGCAATTTGTGTGTTTTCAACTCAGTTTTTAACAGCTTTTTAAATTTAAATAGAAAAATTTTATAAAATAAAAGGATAAAATAGAGAAAATGATTTTTATAGCCCTACTCATAGCCTGCCTGTTTCTTAAAGCTAAATGTTATTACCACAGAGTTAAAAGCTTAAAAAGTAAAAGGTTTACTAATGTTAATTTAATATCCTAGAAAGAAAAATAACTGTATATAAATTTAGTGTAGCCTAACTGTACAGTGTTTTCTAAGTCTACATTAGTGTATAACAAACAATGTCTTAGGCCTTCACATTCACTCACTGCAAACTTACCTACCCAGAGCAACTGCCAGTTCTACAAAATCCATTCATAATGAATGCTCTATACAAACGTATCATTTTTATATCTTTTATGTCACATTTTTATTGTACCTTTTCTATGTTTAGATACACAAATAGTTATCATTGTGCTACAGTTGCCTAAAATATTCAGTACAACATATTGTGGCCTAGAAGTAATAGGTTATCTTATAGTCTAGGTGTATAGTGGGATATATCATGTAGGGTTTTGTAAGGATACTCTACTTAATGATGTTTTTATAACCCCAAAATTACCTAACAACATATGTCTCAGAATATATTCCCATTATCAAACAAAAGATGACTGAATAGGGGCCAGAGGTGAATATAATAAAAATGTTCATAGAAAATGTATATGATGAATAAACTATGCAAAATTTTTTTGCACCAAATTTAACTCATACTTTAATTCCATTTTCCCACAAACCTTTTCAATTCCCCTTATATTATGAAAAAAAAGTCACTTTATCCAGTTTTTGTAAATTGACATAAAAAACTTCACCAATTGGTGGGTTTCTGAGTTTTGGGATAAGTTTAGAGGCAAGACTAAACCTTCTCATATGTTTTTCTGGCTATGTCTCCTGTCTGGGTATGAATGTGTGTTCTATTTCCTCTATTTCCCATCACTTTCTCTATAGACATGGCTACATTTACTTGTGCTAATTTCCCAGGAGAAATCCCACCACAACATATCCTTGAAGACTTAGATGTTCTATTATATTTCTCTGCCTGTAAAGTTGTGCCCCAGAACATTTGGAATCCTGCTGCCATTTTCAGGTACCATGGGACTTATTTCACCTTTCACAGCTTCCACCATCCTGAGAGCTACTCTGTAGTGATGTTCTTCATTGGACCTCTGAGTCAAGCAAGACAGAAGCCAGTCCCTCAGATAGTCCATGGATGAGTCAGAATGCTGCAATTATATTCTACTTTGCTCTATATCTTCCACCTGACCAAGAGAACCCAAAATTGGCCCAGTTCTTCCCAACTACACCATGGCCAGGAAGCAGATAAAGCAAGAGCAAACAAGAATACCACAAAATTTTAAATGTGTCTATTTCTTGATTGGGCATCCACTTGGTTGTATTATATCTTTGACTGGTTCCTAAAGCTCCTATAAACTTATTTTTAGCAGCCTACAGTTATTTATTTAATGTTTCCATGGATGAATGATGGCCTTGAACTTTGTAGTCTGTTATCTTGCTGTCATCATTCTCAAAAGGCACATTTTAAAGGAAAAAAAGTGCATAGAGGAGATAGATGGCACAGTGGTAAAATATGGTACTTTGTAAGGCGATCCCACAGGGATTTTTACTCTAAGCCTAGAGACCTCTTTGAGTACTTTGAGCACACACTTGGCTGTGATCCAGTGCTGGTTGAAGGCTAGGGGTGGATAGTGGCATCAGGACCCTGTTGAAGGTGCCGTCTCTCTCTATTTCTGTCTTTCTCACTGGTGGAATAAATAATCTTTAAAAGAAGTGCTTGGATTGTGGTAGGCAGTTAGTCATTAGCGGGCAGCCCTAACAGAAAAGCAAAAGGCTCATCTAGTTCCAGACACCGGGAGGATGAGGCAATTTGCCATCTTCCTTCCTTGGGGTCTGAGGGAAGCACACAGGGAAGATTCGTAGATTTTTCTCTTATCAAAAAGACCTAAGCAAGCATTTTGGTCAATGCCCTAATTCCCTTTAGGGCGATGGACTAATTGGGCAGTCTAATTGGGGAAACCTGGCTTGCATCGGGCGTGTGCAATCAGCTGATCAAGTTCCTCAGTCTTTACCTGTGAGGAAGGTGCGCAGGTGCAGGAGAAAATGTGTGGATTCAAATTCAAAGGAAGGACATAGGCGGCGTAATGGGCCTCCCACTAATGAATATTCATGACCTCTAGTAAGAAAAATAATGGTTAACTAGTATCAAATGCAGTTGCCACTTGGCAATCTGCCCACCCAAGAACCTTTTGGGTGTACTTCCTTTTTTCCCTTTCCTTTCTTCCCTATTAAATCTTCCTTTCTGCCTACTTTATTTGTGGTTATGGTTTCATTTTGTACCTAGGGACAGATCTCTAATTTTACTGATCTGGACCCAAAGAACCAAGGACTTCACAATGCAGCTCGACACTCTCCCATCCTTTAACAGGATAAACCAGCAGATGGTGTGGAGGTTGAGGTGCTGAATCCCACATGGCCAACTTTAGAGCTTGAGTTACAGACCTTTGAGTCCCATACCCAGCAGCTTGAAAATCATGCCGTGTATGTGTGCATACATGCCCCAAATCGATAGAAGAGAATGGAGAAAAGATTGTGGCATGGCCATCTTCCCCTGGTACGATTTCTCACCTCCTCTCTCTCCTTCTCTGGCTACCACATGATCATCATAGGAAAAAAAAAAAGTGCTTGGCATGACTTTCACCTTTTTATTGAGACTGGATATATTCACTAAAGGCAAAAAACCCCAAGTGTATTGGAGAGGAAAACTTGGTACAAAAGGAAAGGATTAAAAAAATGAGGGCATTTTCTTTTTTTGTTTTAATTCTCTTTAGAATTTTTGCTTTAGGACTTGTGCACTCACTTATCAGAGAGAGGCAGACACAGTGAGAGGGAAAGTGAGAAATCACCCATGGGGGGATGGCCATGACTGAATCCCTTTTCCCTTCTTCTCCTGGGATCTTGGGCATGCATACATACATGCCCAGCATGACTTCCAAGCTACCAGGTCCAGGACTTGAACCGTGGTTGGCCTATGTGGGAATCTAGTAACATAACTTTGTCAGCTGCTGGCCCTGAGGACATTTTCAAGAAAAGTACTACTTTGGAGACATCTGGAATTTATATACATAGGTATTTGTATTTGTGTGTTTCCCTAAAGGATGAATAATTAATTTAATGCTATTATTTTTTTTTAAAAAAAGAGATTAGAATATCAGAATAATGCAGAATCCTTTTTTAGGGAGATTTTTTTGCTATAGGGTGCATGTGCTTGCTGGAGAGACAGAAAGAGACAAATATACAGAAGTGAGAAACCATCCCTGAGGGGATGACCATACTGAAATCTCTTCTCTTCCATTCTCGTCTTAGGATTTTGGGCATACTTGCACATGCGTCCAGTATGAGTTTTAAGCCCCTGGGTTCAAGACTTGAACTGCAGTCAACTGTGGGGTTGTCCAGCAATGTAACCCTTATGCCATCTGCTGGTACTAATACTGTAGAATCTGATAAGATGAGTGAAAAAAATCAGAAATAGGATTAGGAAAACCACTGTTCAAATTCTAGGCCAATAATTCTCAAATTAGGAAGAATTTTCTACCCTGAAAACATGTGACAATATCTGGGTATGTTTTTAGCTGTCACAACTATGTGGGGGAGGTACTAACTACAGTTTAGTAGACAAAGACTGAGGATTGTTTTATGCATCACACAAGGCATTAGGCAGCATAGCAAAACAATGATCTGGTCCCAAATGTCAATAGTGGTAAGACTGAGGAACTATTCTCTAAGGTTATTTTGATTATTCTGTAAACCCCTTCAGGAGAGAAACTAAGTGTACACATTTTTAGGATCCAGTCACTAGGACATTGCCAGGGATATGGCATACTCATATTAAATAATTTGTTCCCACCTTTTCCAAATTTGATTAAATATCAGACCCTATTCTCAACGTCCATGAGCATTTCTCTCCTAGAGAATTTCTTTAACATTAACTTACTTTAGGCAGACATTTCCATATTCATCATTTTCATGACTTTTATTTGCTTTATATTGAGATGTAATTCACATACCATAAAATCCATCATAAAGCTGACACTCTAGTGGTTATTAGTATATCACAAGGTTATGCAGCTATCATAAAAAGATACCCTGTACTTCTGGGCACACACTCACAATTCCCCCTTTCTTCAACCCTCTGCTAACCACTAACCATTCTGCTTCTGAAGAATTTCTTACTTGTGATATATCATTATAAGAAGGTATTATAGGGACCAGCAGTTAGTGTAATGGCTATGTTGTTGGACTCCCACGTAGTCGACCGTGGTTCAAGTCCCAGACCCAGTGGCTTAAACTCACACCGGGCACGTGTGCATGCATGCCCAAGATCCCGAGAGGAGAATGGAGAAGGGATTGCGGCATGGCCATACCCCCTGGGGAGTGATTTCTCGCTTTCTGTCTCTCTGTCTCTCGCTGTCTGTCTGGCGAGTGCATGCACCCTGTAGCAAAAACCACTCCAAAAGAAAAAAAGGTACTATATAACCTATGTCCTTTTGTGCCTGGTTTAGTTCACTTATCGTAATGTTTTCAAATTCACCCATATTGTAACATGTATTAATAAGTATGTTGTTAGAATATTCTATCATATGGGTATAAACACTTTGATTTTCCATTCATAAGTTATAGACATTCACATTGTTTCCACCTTTTAGCTATTGTAAATAATGCTCCCATGAAGATTTAAGTGTATATACTTTTTGAGAGGTTGTTTTGCTATAGGGTGCATGTGCTCACCAGAAAGACAAAGAGAGACAGAGAGATAGAAAGTGAGAAACTGCAACCCAGGGGATGGCCATGCCAAAATCCCTTCCCCTCCATTCTCCTCTCAGGATCTTGGGCAAGCATGCACATGCTTCCAGCATGAGTTTAAGCCAACATGTCTGGGATTCAAACCACAGTCGGCTACATGGAAGTTCAGTGACATAGCCATTATGCTCACTGCTGGTCCCAAGATTTAAGTATGTATTTTTGAGTGGTAATATACTTTTGCCTCTTTTGAGTATATAACTAAGAGTGGAATTTCAGGGGCACATGGCAACTCTGTGTTTAAGTTCATGAGGGACATCCAGATTGTTTTTTCAAAACACCTACATCATTTTACAATTCCATAAGCAATTTCTCTACAAGCCCACACTTGTCATAATATGTGTTTTGGATTATAGACAGGTATCTCACCATGGTTTTGATTTGACTTTCCCTTATAATAAGTGATGTTGAGTAAGTTTTTTTCAACCCTACTGATAGTTTGAATTTTTTGTTTTTTTTTTTTTTGAGAGGTTTTTGCTATAGGGTGCGTGCACTCACCAGACAGAGAGAGACATAGAGACAGAAAGCAAGAAATCACCCCCC
>NW_006159434.1:2207047-2215822 GCF_000334495.1 Tupaia belangeri chinensis
TGTATGCTCCAGAGACTGTGGTAGCCTTGCTGGGAAGCGACCCCCCTCTGACTCCCTGATATACTACTATAAAAGAATTACATAGTTCTCTCATACATCTTGAGTATATGATAAGATTTCCCAAAAGTCCCCCGACCACTCCCCTTTGCCCTGACCACCTACTGTTAATTACAATGCTTCATCCCTGCGGTCACAATATAGGGTGTGCTGAAGTCACATCTAAGCAAAAATCTTCTTGACCTTTAGAAGGCCCTTCAAGACACATTTAGCATAAGCTTAAAAATAACCTTTTAGGCCAGAACTGGCCCAGGACACTCCCACCCCATGGCAGCTAATGTTCTAACATAATACGTAATAGTGGCGCCACAGGTACAATAGAATGCTTAGGTATACCACAAGCCCACTTTAAAGTTCGTCATTAACTTGTTAGTCACTTTACCACCAGTTGAAAAAGCTGTCCTTGCCCTCACCAAGTGAACAATAGCTTCACCCCTTTAAAATAGATAAATATATTAGGATTCCTTGAATTAAGTTTTAGATCCCTATAAAATTATATAAGTATCATTATTGAGATCCATAAGAACTAATAGCTATACTTGAGATTTTCTTTTCTTAGCATCGTGCTCAGTAATCACAAGATGGCTGCCACCACATCAGCTGATAATTATCTCTGCTTGCTGTAGCTGCTTTCCTGAAACTGCATTCCATGAAGACCTGTCTACATCAAATGAACAATTGCTGAACTGTAATAGACCCCTCCCTAATCCAACCCTGAATGGAATCTATGTTACCTATTGTTAAAACTTTATGAACTGATAATTAGAACACGTAGTCCCTCACCCATTTACTTGCATGTATCACATTTTCAATGAAAAGGCACAATAATTCCTAGCAGTGGTCACTCTTCAGAGAGCAATCTCTGGGAGTGTCCAACTGAGGACATGCATAAAAAAGGCACCGAGGCCTCCGTCTTTCCTTCCTGCACCAACTCCGACGAGATAACTCATCCCTGCCAAGGCTGGACCCCAGCACCCTTCTCCTCCATTCTCCTCTTGGGATCTTGGGCACATGCACACACACACACCCGATGTGAGTTTAAGCCACTGGGTCTGGGACTCAGACTGCAGTTGGCTACATGGGAGTTCAGCAACATAGCCATTACACTAACTGCTGGTCCCTGTCTTCTTTAGAAGACCAAAAATCCCTTATTTTTAAAAAATATATTTAGAATAGCTGATTTACAAACTTTGTCTACTAAGTCCCATGTTTAATCTTCATGGGGTTAGTGTCTACTCACTGTTTTTTGTTTTCCTTATCTTGGCCATATTTTCATTTTTCTTTACATGTCTTATAATGTTTTATCAAAAACTGAACATATTAAATAATATAATGGGACTATTCTGCAATTCAAATTATCCTCTCTCACTAAGTTTGGTTATTGTTTCTATTTATTATTATTATTTTTGCTGCTTATTAATTTAGTGACATTCCTGAACTAATTCTGCCAAGTCAGTATCCTTTGCTATCTTAGCCATGGAAGTCTCTGCTCAGTTAGTTTTACTGGTCATTTAATAATTAGATAAAAGTTTCCTTTAACATCCAGAAAGAATAGGGATTCCAGTCTTTGCCAACATGTGTGTATGATGGGATATTCTTGATGTAAATGCAGACAGTTTACAACTCTACTTTAGCCTTCACTTCCTACTTGTGCAGAGTCTAACTATCACACAGATGTGAGAACTTAGGTCTTAAGTTAAATTTGGAGATGTACACACTCCTGAATATATGCACAAAACTACAATTGCATGTACCCTCTAGATTCTGAATAATATGTCAAAGATTTACAAAGTCTCCTGTAGGAATCTCATTTCCAAGCTTTTTCTTATAAATTTTCAACTAGCTTTTTGTTTGTCCTAATAGTAATTACTGCCTCAGACAGCTGTGATGTTAAGCACATCTTGAGTCATTTCCACAAACACTTTCACGTAAGAGGCTTCACAGCATAATAAAACTCTGAGTCAGGTCAAGCAACGATATGCCTTTTCAACAAAATTTTTCAGAAAATGGTTAGGTAAAATAATGACATTTTCTTAGGATGGTGGTTTCTGGAAATAACCAATCCAAATTTGCACGTTCCAGTGACTTCTAGATTATTGGTTTTCACTGTGATGGTAAGGTTGTGGGTTTGTAAAGCTACCAAAGAACTGGGAAAAGAAGGTAGATAACAGGGTACGTTGTTACAAAAATTAAGCCATTTATCTTGAATAAACATTTTCAGCTTGTTGAAAGCTTTTTATTTTAGGAGTCCTGAAAGAGTTTACTTTTACTACTTTTTCCAGTGACTTTATTGCTTTTACTGAGGAGAGAATTTTAGAAAGTCTTTACTCTATTATTGTTACTATTATCACCCACTGTTTTCAGACATTTTCCTGGAAAGATTGATTTCCCCACTGTTGCCTCATGCCACTGCTGTCATAGTTCAAGTGTCTATGTATGCACTGGTCTCATTCTGGATTCTGTTTCTTTCCATTCATTTTTTCCTATCAAACATATCACAATGCTTTAATTCATTTATAATAAGCCTTGACTTCTTGTTGCACCAGATAGTCTCCCTCTTTCTTCTTCAGAATGGCATTTCTTATACTTGAACTTTTGTATTCATGTAAAAATTTTTAAATAAACTCATATTTAATTCTCACAAAAGATAGATTTGAATATGTATTCAGAATTCATTGAATAAAGACACACACACATACTTCCAAAAGTTTGTTGAAAAATGAATTACAGTATGAGCTTATTATGGTGCAAATATTTTTGAAATCCATGCAATGTTTTTTCATAATATGCATCTCCATGAATTTTTTTTTTAGAGGTTTTTGCTACAGGGCGCATGCACTTGCCAGACAGACAGAGAGAGACATAGAGACAGAAAGCGAGAAATCATCCCCCCAAGGGGGATGGCCACGCCGCAATCCCTTTTCCTCCATTCTCCTCTCAGGATCTTGGGCATGCACACACACGTGCCTGGCATGAGTTCTAAGCCACTGGGTCCAGGATGCGAACCGCGGTCGACTACATGGGAATCCAGTGACATAGTCATTACGCTAACTGCTGGTTCCCTCTCCATGAATTTTTTGAAGATGTCTTATAAGAAGTAACATCTTTACAGTATGAATATTACACTGTATATGCTATATCTTTTCAGTTCTTTGACTCTTTGCTAATGTCGCTCCATAAATTATCATAGTGCTCCTCTTAAATAGCTTGCATTTATAAATTTATTTCTAGATATTTGATATTTTTTATGGAAATAAAATTAGTGCTTAAAAATGTTCTTCTTGCTTATTAGTGAAAGAAAGCTGCTTTTAAGACAAAATGGTGTCAAGTATTTTAAAATTATTTTATTTAACCAAGAAACAAAATCCTAGACCAGCCTGTAGTTTGATGTTAAGGCAGTTGGATCGCACATGGCTGACTTCACATTTTGAGTCCCAGACTGAGAGACTTGAAAGATATACTGGGTGTATATGTATGTATGCCCAAAATCCTAAGAGAATGGAAGAGAAGGGATAAAGGCATGGCAATTCTCTTTGTGGGTAGATTACTTACTCCCCACCTGCTGCTTCTGTTGATGCTCATGCCCTATAGCCCCCTAAAATTTAAAAAGACCTTAAAGATATTAAAATCTTATGCACACACACACACACACACACACACACACACATATATATATCTAACTTTATTTAATTCACCTCTTCAATCTTCCCTTTTATCTACCAATAAAATATTTTTCAACTTGATATTGGCCATTTTAAATTACTTCAGGGCTGCCTTAATATAGAATAAATTTATTATAAATAAATTATTATTATAAATCAGATCTGGAATCATGTCTTAGTTAGAGACATTATATACTCTTATTGATTTATTACTTTTTTCCTTCTTGATATAAATCTATTATTTTATAAATCTTTTTTGCCTACTCAGAAGTTGTGAATCAGCAAATATTGCCCAATTCTAGCAGGTATATGAGTTAGGTTTAGCTTGTAAAGTATGTACATACATTTTAAATTTCTGTGGTTAATATTTTTATAAGAATATTATGCATAAATGTAAGATTAGTTTTTCTCATAAAAAAACAGATATGACATTACAGGACTTACATATCCTGTGACTACAATTAGCTAGGGTTAATAGCAGTTACTTTTCCCCACGTTTTTGTACTATTCAGTCATTATGGTTTGACACCAAGGTAGTGTCAATTATTAACTATCACTTAGCTTAAACTGTCATTTTTCTTGCAGTAAAAAGAGAAAAGTAAATATTTCTCATACTGATAACTTTATTATAAAGTAGGAAAATCAAAACTAAAACAACTTTGGAAACCAGCAGTTAGTGTAATGGCTATGTCGCTGGACTCCCATGTAGTTGACCGCGGTTCGCGTCCTGGACCCGGTGGCTTAAAACTCATGCCAGGTGCGTGTGTGTGCATGCCCAAGATCCTGAGAGGAGAATGGAGGAGAAGGGATTGCGGTGTGACCATCCCCCCTGGGGGGTGATTTCTCGCTTTCTGTCTCTATGTCTCTCTCTGTCTATCTGGCGAGCGCACGCGCCCTATAGCTAAAACCTCTCCAAAAAAAAAAAAAACTAAACTAAAACAACTTTATAGTTGCTGTCTCTATTAAGTAGAATGGTGTATCTGTAAGCTATACGTAATAGTCAGATAATCTAATACCTACATATATTCATTCTTCTCTTTTCATGTCATTTTTGTCTAGCAGAGATATGGCAAAGTTTGAATTGATAGAACTAATGACTTGATTTGTTATTCATCAACTGTGAAGAAGTCCTTCAATATTATATCTACTTCTTTTAGTACTGAATAGATGAGCTGAAATCAGGGGAAAACATGCTATTTTTTCATCGATGACAAGTTCTCTAATAGAAATAGTGCCTACCAGTTTTCAGTTCACTTCTCAAATTATAGCTAATTTGTTTTGCTAAAAAAATCGTATTTTCCCCTATATTTGTGGATTCAATGATTTATGTTTCTAAAATTTTGAGTTAAGAAACCTAATAGAACACTTGTTTTTCATTGTTAGAGCAATTTAGAGTTTATTATCAGTTAGCATATTCAAATACAAGATCTTCCAAATTCTTTAAGCAGGATTGGTCAAAGACTATTTGGTTCTTTTCTTGGACATTGTAGTTTTTTACACCAAAGTCTATTTCTCTTATTCCACTTTTAGTCTGACAGTGATGTCACATATAAATTTTTCCAGTAACATGATTCTTGAATATTTGTTAAATTTTAACTGTATGCTGAAAAGCATAAAAGTAGTTTTGCTACATTGGTTATATTCATTCCAATTAGAGTGATTTCAACTCCCTTTAGTCACCAACAGCTAAAGAAAAATTCTTTGAAGTTGATATATTTGGGCTTGGCTAGCATCCATGAGACCCATATTTTAAGTAAATCAGAATTTAATTTATTCTTAAGTATTAGGCCTCTATTGAGACTCAGACAAAAAACAATCTAGATCACTTAAATAACTATGGGATTCATATAGACTTTCCCAGTATATATAACCTTTAATTAAAGAAACAGTTATATGTTTCTTTCTTCTGAGGAAAGATATACCTAATACTGTGGTTCACATAATGTTCAATATAGAAAGACACAACTTGCCAAACAGAAATTAGCTTGAACCAATTAAGCCTGTTTAAACAAAACATTTTGTTGTAAAAGTTGAGTGAAGCAGAAATAATAGGAAGCACCAGGCCAACTCAGCATTATGCCAATTGGGCTAAGATAATTTTTAAAGTTAAATTTATGGTTATCAGCCATAAATTTTCCTCAAAAGCAACAAAAAGGAAAGCATAATAATAATGAATAATATTGACTAAATACATTTTTTGGAGAGGTTTTTGTTATAGGGAGCATGCGCTCACCAGAAAGATAGAGAGAAACAGAGACAGAGAAAGCGAGAAATCATTCCCCAGGGGGGATGGCCACACCACAACCCCTTCTCATCCATTCTCCTCTTGGGATCTTGGGCACATGCACACTTGTGCCCGGCTTGAGTTTAAGCCACCATGTCTGGGACTCGAACCATAGTCGACTATATGGGAGTCCAGCAATGCAGTCATTATGTCATCTGCTGGTCCCATGATTAAATACATTTTTTTATCTGGTACTTTTATTTCTATATAATACTATATTAAATTTGTATAAATTCTTATATTTATTTAATGATTAATCTTAAAATTTTATTTTTTATAATTGATATCTTTTAAAAACATTTTTATATATTTAAATAATGCCATTGCCTGAGATATTTGGAGTATTTAAAAATAAAATTTACAATAGTAATACATTTAGATTAAATTTTACACATTACTTAACATTTCTGTTTTTAGTAATTTATTAGTTTCCTACCTGAATTATACTCAACAGTTTTGCTTGGATATGGTATATAATACAATAAACATTTATTGAATTTAATTATTTATTAACTTTTTTTTTCTGGAGAGGTTTTTGCTATAGGGCACGTGCGCTCGTCAGAAAGACAGAGACAGACAGAAAGTGAGAAATCACCCTCAGGAAGGATGGCCACACTGCAATCTCTTCTCCTCCATTCTCCTCTCGGGATCTTGGGCACACAAACACAAGTACTTGGCATCAGTTTAAGCCAGCGGGTACGGGACTCAAACTGCAGTCGACTACATGGGAGTCCAGCGACATAGCCATTACACCAACTGCTTGTCCCCTTATTTACTTTCTAATAAAAAACATAATAACATTGAATATTTGAGTATGACTTAATTAACTAAAAGCAAATTTCTGAATAATTTCTTCTAAAATATTATTACTGTTTTCACACTGAATGTTTTGATTATCATTTACTACCTCCAAAATAATATTAGTAAAATTCAATTAATTTTTAAAGATATATATTTTTTTATAATTGCTATTTGGAGTAATATCCAAGTATTTATTGAAGTAGTAACTTCAGAATTTTTAAGGATATATAATAGTGGAAACTCCATTGTATCTTAGATTGTAACTACTGGCATCTTACTCTTTGCTATATCTAACATTTAAACTTAAAATATTCCCCAAAATGAAAAAGCAGAATCTAAAGAAGAAAGAAAGGAAGAACATAGCTGAAGTTTTAACTTCTAAATTCATGGATTATTCATGCTCATAATGTAAAATATAGAAAGCCAAACAGTCTCTAGATAAATTATTTTCAGATGGCCCCTGTTTCCCTGTTTTATTGTGCCAGAGGGCATGTGTATTCAACGGGAGGGGGGGGGGAGAGAGAGAAAGTAAAAGAGGGAAAATGAGAACCCCCCCAAAAAAAAAAATGAGAACCCCCCAAAAAAAAACCCTGTGGGGAATGGTCACACCACAATCCTTTCTCCTCCATTTCTCTCTCCTTTCAAGATTTTGGGCAAGTGCACACATGTTCCTGATGTGTTTCGCAAGCTGCCAGGTCCAAGACTCAAACTACACAGTCATGTTAGATTCAGCCACCTTAATCACTATGGCATGGACTTAGGTTTCCCCAGCACCTGTTTTTCTAAAAATTCTCAGGCAAAAAAGCTAAAGACAGACCCATAAAGATATACAAGCTAAGGAAATCTTCCTCCTCTCAAAAAATCTGATGAAAATCCCTGACAACAGGCAAATTAGTAAGGGAAAAGGCATAGAGAATTATTTAACATACACATTTTGTACATGGTAAGATGATAGTGGCTTAAATACTTTCATTTTAGGAGAGAGGAAAATGGGGGGAGATACAGGCAATTCAAGAGTAAATGATTTATAGGGAGAAAGAACGAGTTCAATGTTAAGATAATTGTGAGTACACAATTCTCTTTGGAAGCTGGATGGTTCTGAGAGACAGATAATAGCTGGTGACAGTTTCTGTTCACGTGTTGACATTTCTCAATCTCCCTTTCCACAATATTAAATTAGTTAATGAAACTGCAGGAAGAGGGGCCTGAAGTGAATCGTTTTATTCTTTGAGAAGTCCAGCACACAGGCTGATGTTGGAATATTTGTGTCCTCTACACTTAGAAAAAAAATAAAAAAAGGATAGAAGATGATCAAGGAGCAGGAGACAGGGAAAAATGTCAGACAGGGTTTAGTTCTAAATCTGTTTTGCAATTCAGCATGTTAAAATGCCAATTTTGGGCCAGTAGGTGGTGTGGAGTTTAAGGCACTAGATCCCACATGACCAGTTGCATGGTTTCAGTCCTGGACCCAGCAACTTGAGAATCACACCAAATGTGGGTGTATGCATGCTCAAAATCCTGAGAGCAGAGTGGAGGAGAAGGGATTGCAGTGTGGTCAAATGCCCTGGTGGTGATTTCTGACTTTTCCTCTCTGGTAAGCGCATGTACCCTACAGCAAAAATGAAACAAAAACAAAAAATGCCCATCTTAGAGGTATCAGTTTCTGAACCCAAACAAGGAGAAGCTCTTTCAAATAAATAGCCTTTCTAAAATTCTATATAACATTCTAAAATTTATTTATTTTTTCTTTTTTTCTTTCATTTATTTATTTTTACATTTTTCCACAAACATTTACATTCTAAAATCTAAACTCACAATATGGTTTCTACTACAATTTGATATTGTTTTTCTACGTACATCTTCAAATAGAATTCTACCATAAATAAGTGTTTTACAGAGTCCAAACTGGACTGAGCCTGTTCAACTTTTTTTTTTTTTTTTTTGGAGAGTTTTTCCCTGGAGGGCGGGGGG
>NW_006159434.1:2215897-2245089 GCF_000334495.1 Tupaia belangeri chinensis
CCTCTATTCTCCTCTCGGGATCTTGGGCACGCACGCACACGCGCCCGGCGTGAGTTTTAAGCCACCGGGTCCGGGACACGAACCGCGGTCGACTACGTGGGAGTCCAGCGACATAGCCATTATGCTAACTGCTGGTTCCCAGCCTGTTTAACTTTTCAAAATGTCACAAAGTGTGTGTGTGTGTGTTTGTGCATGTGTATGCATGTGCATGCACACACATATGTGTTCATGTGTGTAGGAGAGAAAGGGAGTTAGAGATCTCCTGGATGCTATATTTGATTATAACTTGGCTATAATCTGCATAATTTATATTAGGCAGAACATAATTTGTATCTATTGCAATATCATGAGTAGGCCCTTATTCAAATTGTATATGTATATTATGATAGTGAAAAATTCAAAGAATATACAAATTCTCCTGTTTTATTTTATTTATTTGTTTGTTTAGTTTTAGTTTTAGGGTGGGTTTTTTTTTTTTTTTTTTTTTTTTTTTTTTTTGCCATAGGGTACTTATATTCACTGGACAGAGACAGAGAGAAACAGAGAGAAAGTGAGACATCTCTCCCCTGCCCTTGCAGCAGGGATGGCCAGGCCACAATCCCCTTCTCTTCCATTCTCCTCTCAAGAAATTGGGCATACGTGCACATGCACCTGGCATAATTTTCAAGCTGCCAGGTCCAGGATTCAAACTGCTGTTGGCCATATGGGAGTCCAGCACATTAACTGCAATGCCACTTGCTGGCCCAAAACTTTCCAATTTTTACAGAGAACAATATTAGGGGTTATTTATTTAGTAGCAGAGCTATTTCTATAATACAGATTTTCTACCTTTTAATCTTGATTTCCTCTTCCATCACTTAACTTTTTTTTTTTCATTTTCTACTCATGTATCACACTTTTAAAAACAGATGATATTGGGTCAGCAGATGGCATAGTGGTTACATGGCTGGACTCCCACATGGCTGACTGTGGTTTGAGTCTTGGATCTGGTAGCTTGAAAATCACACTAGGTGTATGCATGTGCTTGCCCAAGATCCTAGGAGGAGAATAGAGGAGAGAATACAGCATGTCCTTCCCCCCCTTGGGAATTATTTCTCACTTTTCCTCTCACTGTCTCTGTGCCTCTCTCTCTCTCTGGTGAGCCCACATCCCCTATAGCAAAAACCTCTGGGGAAAAAAAAAAAAGATGATGTCAGATGCAACCAGGAAGAACTCAGATTGAGGCATATTACATTGCTTGCACTCAAAAATGTTGAATTTCAAAAAGATAGTATCTGGTAGCATCTCAGTGGTATTGTTTCTGCCATACCAAGCTTGAGGCAGGAAGAAAGCTAAAAAATAGAAGTGGGTAAGGAGTAAGGGGACTGGAGCATCTGCCTTTGTGACTAGATAAAAAAAATCATCATGGCAGAAAATTTCCCACTTGAGGTAATGTAAGTGGGAAATTTTCAGTATTGGATGTCTAGCCGATCAAGTCATATTTGATATAGCAAATAGATGAATCAGCAGTCACATTTGCTAGAACCAATGGGATGAAAGCAATCAGTGGACCTAGTCATAATCAACTGACATGATTCCAGTTAAGAAATTATAAACCCCATGTAAAGTAGCCCTTAAGCTACTTTCTCTCTCCCACTTAGGCTCACACTTACCTCACAGTAGTGTGCTTTCACTTTTACTTAATAAACTACCTTTTGCTTTAACTATTGGAGTGTTTTGCTCAATGTTGTGTCTGAAACACCAAGAAACTGAACATTGCCAAAGCCATCCCACAGCATGCTTACTTAAAGACAACTAAAATAATATGTCTCCCGTAGACTCAAATGACTAGCCACTCAAATACTGAATGAACTTCTTTTCAAAAGACTGACTTTTACAGTGTCCAGATGGTGATGCACCAGTAATTCAACTGAACACTCAGAGGAAAGGTCCTGGATTTGTGTCCAGGGACTTCCCTGAGCATATTTGACATGTGCTTGCATGCACACGATCCAGGCCAGCTGAGATTTGGAGTAGATCAAGGCTTGATGATTCTGTTGAGGATGTCTTTCTCCTTGTCTCTGTCTTATAGAAGTAATAAGTAAATGTTTATTTCAAAAAAGAGAAGCTGATTTTATATATACAAGGAGTTTTCAAAAAGTTCATAGAAGATGTGTACTACAAGAGACATGTGCATGGATTTCAAGGTTTTTTGCACCAAAATGAATTTGTACTTTAATTCTATTATTCCATCAATTTTCTGAAGGTTCCTTACATGCACACAAACACACATACGTATGAAATGATTATATATATATATAATATATAAATATATAATGTTTTGAAGTTCATTCATACACACACAATGATTTTCCCATATTGTAGGATAAAAAGAATTTGCTGGTAGAAAAAATAAATACACTCTTAAGAAACCAGGAGTTATGGGGCCGGTAGGTCATGTGGTGGTTGAAGAAACCAACAGTTACTAGGATTATTTAAGAGACATTCGTGCATTAGCAAGTGAAACTGGTGTGTAGTTATACTAAGATAGCAATGCCTTAATTTAAAGATCCAGAATTTCAATTTATATCTTTAAAAATGGGAATTATTGGTTAGAATCTTAATTCTAACAAGATGACAAATGATCAAACCTTATGAAAGTTATTAGGAAGTCAAAATATTATAACAGATAGTATGTAATTCCATATGTCTAGAGCTAGGCGAATCTTTGGCAGACTTATCATTTGAGTTACCTTCAATAGAAGAATTATGGAAATCATTTTTGAAGAGTAGTTTTTGACAATTTAAAATTGGGAAACCAAGTTGATTTTAATATGCATTTTCCCCCCTGGCTGTTGACAGTGCTTGTCAGTCATAACCTTATGATCTCACTATCTGCACATCTTCATACAAAATGTGGGTGGTAGTGCTGGAGGTGGTGGCGGTACTGATGGTAGTGATATACTGCTGCTGCTGTTCCTTATTTGCAGAATATGTAGCATATAATACTTAAGAGACCGTCTTGATCTCTTGAGGTTTCAAATAATACACTATAGTTATTGTTCTCAAGATAGCTGTCATCCCACAAATTTCTTTGACTTTTTTTCCTAAATTTCTTAAAAATATTTCACCCTTTTACCTGGATACTAAATTTCTTTTTTTTCTTTTTCTTTTTCTTTTTTTTTGCTTTCACACATACTGTAATCTCTATACCATATATAACTAAGCCAGTTTATGAAATAACCTGGTGCACAACAGAATTCAGAATTAAGCTAATTTCATAATGAACATGTTCTATTTTTCTTGTTTTCCCACCTGTCAAATGTTTCCTTCCCTTTTATCTCACATCCACCCTCCACCACTCACTCACTAAATACTAAATTTCTATAAACAAATTTATAGAAAGTGTGTAGATATGAGATTAAAATGCTAATAACAACTGAAAATATGTGATGTTTCAATTGGGGACCAAGATTTCAATGTGCCAATTTCTTATGGAGTAGTGTGCATTTGTGTGTGGAGTTGAAGGTGAGGTGATCCCTTTAAAATGCCTATGTGGAAATTATTATTGAAAAGCATAATCCCAGTTTCCTGTGATAGAAATGAATAATAGGCTAATATTCAGATGTAAAATCTAGAAAAGGGGCCATTCCACAACTCGAAGCATAATTCAATGATCTGCAGTATGATTGGTTAACATTTCAAACATAAGAGCTTTCTATGCATTGATTCCTCCATATTCTTTGCAATAATTTATCCAATTTGTTTGATTGATTGACTCGTTGAATTGCAGGACACATTTATTTGAATGAAGTACCTACATCATCAAATCAATATAGAGCTGTGTTCCTGCATTAAGTACCATTTTAGAAAGTGTGATTGAATTTCCATAGAAATGAATTGACATGATAGATTTCTTTGCTATTTGGATTAGACACAAGAAATAAGAAACAAGGGAGTATAAGTTCGCCTTGTTTTATTGTAAGAATAGGATCTGGTTTACTTTTTTAGGGCTTGTGAGCCCTTAAATTTGATATCAGGTAGTTTTCTAAAGCATAGTATCTAAGTAATGGGCATTAATTCTTAGTATTTTGCATCAAAAACATCCTAAATTACATAGGTTACATTTCCTAAGACTATTGTGTTTTTTGATATTTTATTATGATGCTCAAGTGTAACACTAAATATAGTTTCTAGAAATATAATATATAATTGACTAAAATGATTATTGTGAAACTATCAAAAGCATATCTAAAATTACATTCTAAAAATTCCTCTCAGACAAGAAACTTTATCAATTATACTCTTGAATAAATTATCTGAAGATTGTAGCTCTAAGATGCCAAAATAATTGTTTTGGTGAGTAAAATGTTTTGAATGATGTCGGCAATTGTATTGGTCAGGGTTAGTCACAGAAATAGACTCAATAGAATATATCTATGATATGCTTATATATGTATATCTATTTATACCTACTCATGTCTTTTTGAGGTGGGTAGAGAAAGTGGGAGAGAGAGAGAGGATTTTATTTCAAGGGATTGATTCAGATAACTATAGGGAATGGCAGGTTAGAAATCTATAGGGCAGATTAGCAGGCTGGAAACTCAAAACATTTTTATGCCAATCTTGAGGCAGACTATATGATGCACATCCACATTATGGAGAGTAATTTTCTTTACTTAAAATCAACTGCTTGTATGGGCAAGAAAATGTTAAAAAAAAAAAATGCTCTGCAAGACTGGCCTATAATGGAAATTTCCAGGTTCATGTCCAGAGAGCTTCTTGAGTATGCTGGGCATGTGTGGGTCCATGATCCAGGGCTAGTTGAGACTGTGAGTGGATTACAGTGTCAAGATCCTGTTGGTACTGTCTCTCTCTTTCTCTCTCTCTCTCTCTCTCTCTCTCTGTCTTTCTTGTTCATAGAAGAAATAAAAAAAAACTTTAAAAATAAATCAAATGATTTTAAATTTAATCATATCTACAAAAAAGCCTCATAGCAACTTCTAGACTTAATGTTTGACCAAACAAATGGACACTAAAACCTAGTTAAGATGATACAAAAGGGCTGGCAGCTGGAGTGGTGGTTAAGGGCACTGGACTCCTTCATGGCTGACTGTGGTTCAAGTCCTAGACCTGGCAGCTTGCTTTCTTACTTTCCCTCACTCTCTCGCTCTTGCTCTCACTCTGTCCTTCTCTGGTCAAATTTAAGTAAATAAAGTTAAATAAAATAATTCTTAAAAAAAAAAAAGATGATACAGGGACCAGCAGTTAGCGTAATGGCTATGTCGTTGGACTCCCATGTACCATGTTTCGTTTCGCGTCCTGGACCTGGTGGCTTAAAACTCACTCCGGGTGCGTGTGTGTGCGTGCCCAAGTTCCCAAGAGGAGAATGGAGGAGAAGGGATTGTGGCGTGGCCATCCCCCCTGGGGGGTGATTTCTGTCTCTTTCTGTTCGGGTGGGGAAACCACCTTTAAAAAAAAAAAAAAAAAAAAAAAAAATTCCTCTCCAAAAAAAATGATGATACAGAAAATTGCCATCATAACAATGTATAAATAAAATAACATCATTGATTGCCTTTTCCCTATTTATAAAGTCAGCTATTGGTTATCAGTACATTGTATAAGTATAAACTTAATTATATGCTTACAATGAATATATAAGAAAACAGTTTATTAGGGAAATTGACTAGTATTAAACTAAGTTATTACATAATGGATTGTTTAATGCCTAGCCTGTAAGTATAAGTTACTTGTTTGTAGAATACATGAAAGAAGATTTAGCAAGAGCTTCTTGGAGTCAAATGAATAAATTGACACAATTTCTTTCCATAACCTCTTTTAATCATAGATATCTACTCTAGGATATAAGATCATTTCATTTTTAACTAAAATCCCTACTCAAATTATTTAGACTTCTTATTTCAAAATTTGATTTAATAGGAAATTTATCCAGAGATGTTGTATAGTTTTGCAGTTGATAGTTTTTACATACATTTCAGAATTGTTATATAAGATTATGTTATATAATAGATGAATTAAAACAATAATACTTTGCTAAAAGATAGACAAGGGAAAACATAAATATTATGTAGATATTTTCTTTATAACAAAATTATAGTTATAGGCTGATATTAAGTATTGTAATGATTCTGTAATGGTTTTTTTGATAAGATGTCTCTTACAATTGATTAAATATCCATTTTGATACATACTTTACAGATTTTTTTGTTTTGTTTTTACATTTGGGAGTTTTCTTAGTTTTGCCATAGGACATGTGTGCTCACTGGAGAGAGACAGAAAGAGTAAAAATGAGAAATCACTCCACAGGGTCGAGGGCCACACAGCAATCCCTTCTCCTTCATTCTCCTCTCAGGATTTTGAGTACTCATGACTATGTGACCAACATGATTTTCAAGTTACTAGTCTGGAACTTGAACTATGTATGGATGGCCATGTGGGAATCCAGTGCCTTAACCACTGTGATACCTGCGTGCTTCAACAACACACACATGCGCCCTGCGTGAATGTAAGCCACCAGGTCCAGATCTCGAACCCTGGTCGACCATATGGGAGTCCAGTGACATAGCCATTAAACCAACTGCTGGTCCCACGGCCCTGGTTTAATTTCATCCTTAGCACATCCCTGCCAGGCCAATCCAAATCATCCCACTTACAGGTGAGGAAACTGATGCCAAGCGAAGGCAAAGTAACTTTCCCAAAGTCAGAGAGTAGCAGGGCCTGAATCCAAACCCAGCTCTCACCCCAGCACTCTGCTCTTGGCTCAGAATGAGATGGGCTACAAAAACGGGAACCCTATCGTTAGCTCTGAGTAGTAGGAGTTCAGTTTTTTTTTTTTTTTTTTTTTTTAGATATTATTTTTTAAGAAAATAGTAGCCTTGAGACCAGCAGTTGGCATAATGCCTATGTCACTGGACTCCTATGTAGTCAACTGCATTTCAAGTCCCAGACTGGGTGGCTTAAACTCACTCTGGGCGAGTGTGCGTGTGTGCCCAAGATCTGGAGAGGAGAAGGGATTGCGGTTGCGGTGTGATCATCCCCCCCAGGGAATGATTTCTCGCTTTCTGTCTCTCTGTCCTTTGCCTTTCTAGAGAGCGCATACACCCTATAGCAAAAACCTCTCCAAAAAAAAAAAAAGGAAAAAGAAAAAGAAAATAGTGGCCTTTTAGCTAAGTTGAGAAGAATGGCCTTGAATTTAGCTGCTTGATCAGTAATTATAAAAGCGAGATTGATTTTAATAATATCTTTATTAAGTTAATCTTTTAGCTGCCAAAGATGGCTAATTTTCCTCCAAATAACTAGGTATTATGGGAACATATTTTTATTTATTTCATTAAGTAGGGCTGATCAAAGGATATTTACTGATCCCATCACATTATAACTCTACTGAATGAGATTAAGTCATCATTCTGTGAAAAATACTCTGTTGAACAGATTTTGGTAAACTGGTTTTGGTTCCTTTTTTCTCCTTAGAGTTTTGAGAAACAGATTAGAAATTAAAGATGAATCAGCCATGAAATGTTACCAAGCTGTAGTTCAGTAAGTACAGTAATGTGTTAACTGTTTTTAAAATTGGGTTGGATAGTGGGACCAGCAGGTGGTGTAGATGTTAATCTGATGGACTCCCACATCGACTATGGTGTTTCGGCTACTGAACCCAGCAGCCTGAAAATCATGCTGGACACATGTGTGTGCATGCTCAAAATCCCAGAAGGAGAATGGAGAAGAGATTGTGGCATGGCCATCATTGCAAGGGATAATTTCTCACATTTTGACTCACTGCCCCTCTCTCTCTCTCTGGTGAGCACGGTTTTTAAGGTTTTGTCCTATGGCAAATACCTTAAAAAAAATGGCAGGATGACAATTGATAGCAATTTTTATATTAAAAAGCCTGTTAAGAATGTCTGCTTATTTATGATTAGAAATATGCAGGTAAATTTTCTAAATATAGTTTTTGAAAATTATCTTGTAAAAGAAATTTTTTGAGAAATAAAATCCACCCATTGGTTTTTGTTGGATTCTGTGGGGGAAAAATCATAATCTTGTTTTGTTCCCTTATAACGTCATTACTACCCCTGCTTTGATCTGTTTTGTTAAAATTAGCATTTGAAATCAATATTAAGCTGCCTACAGAGATAATGGCTTTGGTCTTTTGGCTTATTTATCATTGGCCTATGCATGATCTCGATATTGGGTAATATCACATATATTCTTTTTATATATTCTACTGTAAAATTCTCCCTATTTAGCTTTCAATCTTTCAAAACCTTTGTTGCTTTTTCCACAATAGTATTCATTTAGCCCAGTGGTTTTCAATTTGGTTAATGCATCCAAATTTCCTGGATAAAGCACAGGTTACTATTTTCCACTCTAGAGCTTCTGATTTGCTAGATCTATGGTGAGGCTCTCAAATTTACTTTTCTAATAACTTTCCATGTGAGGTTGATATTATTGATGTGGGAACCCCACTTTTAGAAACCTTGATTTAGTCTTCCTTTCTCTTTGACTTCACAGCTAAGAATACTAAGAAGAAATTAAGACAAGATAATGTTTTCTAGATTAGTGGTTTTCAATCTTAGCTACACAATGAAAACATTTAGTTTTAAAAACTAAGGGTGCCTGAATTTCTCCCACTGAGTTGTTGAACTAATTGTTCTTCACAGCACCTGGACGAAGTTTAGTTTCCATCAGCATCTGAGAAAGCAGAAGTTTTGGATCTTGGTAGAAACTATTTTTTTTTGTTGTTGTTATTTATTTAATTTTTTTTAGAGAAAGAGATTTGTTTTGCTATAGGATGTGTGCACTTCCCAGAGACATAGACAGAAAGCAAGAAATTACCCCCCCCAGGGGGAATGGCCACACTGCAATCCCTTCTCCTACATTCTCCTCCAGGGATCTTGGGCACGCATGCATATACGTGCCCAGCATGAATTTTAAGTCAACAGGTCCGGGACCCTAACCGATCCAGTATGTGGGAGTCCAGAGACATAATTATTATGCCACTGCTGGTCTCAGGTGAGTGGGTAAAGGGAAGTGCACGAGTTTGATTTGCTTCTAGTGTGTAGAGGCCAGGATGTTGATAAAGATCCTCCTATGCACGGACTAGCTCAACCAGGCCATTATCAAGCCCAAAATATCAATAGTGTTGAGGTTTAGAAATTCTGGTCTAGAATAATTCATCTGCCTCAATAAACTATTGTTTGTATTTACCTACAGAACATGTAATAACTACAACTCAGAAAAAAAAAGCTCAGAAAAAGAGTGTTTAACAGATACAAGAATGCATATAAATAAGTCAAATAGGTTATGAAAAGCGTATCACACAAGTAAAGAAAAAGGGATATTGCCAATCATTATGTGTGTGTGTGTGCATGTGTGTATATATAGAGTCTATATATATATATATATATATATAGAGAGAGAGAGAGAGAGAGAGAGACAATATATATTTTGAATAGAAAAATACATCATGATTTTTCCAATGACCCAATAAAAAGAAATTAGACGAACAAAAATTGAAGATACACATCTTAATGTAAGGTTCTTTGCTGAAAACAATAAATATGGTAATATCCTTAATTTGATTATCATACATTGCATGCATGCTTTAAAAAACCATATTATACCCCACAGAGATGTATAAAATGCAAAGGAGAGATTTTTGTTGACAGAGTCTTGCCATATCATGATCCTTCCATTCTCAGCTACCTAGTCTGCAAGGAACACAGGTATGCACCACTATGCCCAGCCTGCTTAGGTCCGGCCGGGAATGAAACTGGGACATTGCTTGTGGCATTAGCTATCATGCAGCAGTTCTTTCCCACTTGTACCACCATGGCTGGGCCTCTTAAGAACAATCTTCTAGGAAATTCTTATTATTCTTGAAGATTTTCCTTTATTTGACCAAAACTGGATAACAATACAACTTCCTTCTTCCTATTTGTCTATAAGGATTTACCTTGTGGAAATTTTAAGGTTCTTGAGAGGAAAATAATGTGGGAAGACTTTCTTTGTTTTAGGAATTCACTATTTCTGAAGCAGTCGTTTAATCCATGTACAGAAAAATACACTTTAACTGGTATGTTCTTCACTGTCTTTCTGCTTCTCCAATTATCTCATTTGTAACTTTTAAATATAAAATTGTCAGGAAAAAAATTTTTCACCTGGGATGACTTGTAGGCAAGTTATAGACTCCTAAAATTAAGAGCTTATAATGGAAATGCTGACACAACCTTAGCTTTAGTTGTGTGAAGAGCACCACTATAATAAATCAGTCACTTGTCTTCTCTATCTGTCACAAGTTCTATAAATCAAAATTTTGGAATGTAAATCATGGTTTAAAAGGGTTTTTTTCCATAAATCAGCTCTTCACATCAACACCAGAGATAAATATTTTGGCAGTAAATCATGTTGTTCATGGACATAATCTTGTGCTAGTGCATTCAGTTACTTACAAAAATAGTTAAAATGATATTTTGAGCACATTTGAAAATATATCTGATGAATATATTGCTTATAACACTTTTAATTTGAAACACTTGGGAGGAAAACTGATTGTGTAACTTAGAAAGTTATTCGACAGTTTCATTATTATGTTTGGTGCACAGACCTTCTCACTTTATAAAGATGTTCTAGATGTAGTATCTGACTAATATATTTTTAAAATTTGATAGCCACTCAATAAGCAAAAATATAAAAGGAAGAAATGACCTCTCTATAGATCATCCACCAAAATACAAGGTAATTATATACTTGTAATCAACACATTTATTTTTTTCAGAATACATTATGAGTGAAAGAATTTACAAAGTTTCCAAATGTCAGCAGGGAATTATTGAACCTGACTATTTTATTCATTAATTAAAAACAATCTAGTTTATCTCATTATGAACAATTCAAACAGTATACAATTATATGGTCTAAAAATGGAAAATCCCCTATCACTCAAACTCTCACCTTCTCAATTGTTAACAAAGGTTCACAGTTTGGTGTGTCTCATTTAAAAAAATTTCTTATGTATTTCCACACCCACATATAAACAAACACAAACACATTCTCATGTGAGTATCCCACAGTGTGAGTATATGTATTTGTACATAAGTACTTAACTTAGATTGTGTTTTATATAATGTGATCCTTATTTGTATGATAACTAGCACTTCTTACTTTACAAAAAGGCATGAAAATCTTTCCATGTTAATACATGCAATTCTACTTTTTAAATTCAATTTTTACAGAATGAATATCATTCTTACCTTTTTTTTTTCCTAGAGAAAGTGAGATTTTTGCCATGACACAGAGAAAACATGAGAAACCACCACCCCTCCCCCCCAGGAGGGATGGCCACGCTGCAATCCCTTCTCCTCCATTCTCCTCTCTGGGTTTTGGGCATGCACACACAAGTGCCTGGTATGAGTTTCAAGTCACTAGGTCCAAAACTTGAACTGCAGTCAACCATGTGACCACGTTGGAATCCAGTAGCTTAACCATTATGCCACCTACTGGATCCCTTAACCTTTTCTTTTTTAATGGATATTTGTCCCTAACTTTTCACTATTAAAAAAGACTAGTAGTATAAAAAAGAAATTTGTGTGTGTGATTTGGATGCTCATATGAGTATCTCTACATCAAAAAGAATTTTTTAGTTGAAATGTAGGCATAATTGAAAATTTGTTATGTTTTTCACCAAATTATTCAACAATATCTGCACTTATTCATACCACCACTCATAATGTATATGTGTAAACATTTTTACTGACAACTTAATCACCATTGCCTTCTAAAAATTATTTAATTATTTGCCTTTATTATATTTTTAAAGAGGAGAGAAAAGAAAAGTGAAAAAACGAGCTGCCAGACTTGAGAATCAAACCACAGTCGGCCATGTGGAAGTCCAGCACCTTAACCACCATGCCTCCTGCTGGCCTTCACCATTGCCTTTTGTTAAATTCCCAAGATAGGCAATGTAATTTTTTTTGGAGAGTTTTTTTGTTTTTTGTTTTTGGTATAGGACGCTTGCACATGCTAAAAAGATAGAAAGAGACAGAGAGACAGAAAGTGAGAAATCACCCCCCCCAGGGGAGATGACCACACCACAATCCCTTCTCCTCCATTCTCTTCTCGGGATCTTGGGTATGCACACACACACGCCCGGCATGAGTTTAAGTCACCAGGTCTGGAACTTGAACCGCGGTCGACTACATGAAAGTCCAGCAACATAGCCATTATGCTATCTGCTTGTCCCCAAGATGGGCAATTTAAGAAGAGGAACTGCGTGCATGCATCTGTGATAGAAGAGGAAGGCAGTGTTAAAATGAATTGCTCTAAATTGATCAAGCGGGAATGTGTGGATGGCAGATTTAGTTGAAAGGGAGAGTGAGCTTTGTGAGTATTTAAAATTTTAGAAGACGATTAGTTTACAGGAATTTTAGGCTGAGTGGGCTATAGTTCCATGATATTTCAATACATTACTATATGTGTCTAATTTTTATATACAAATATATCTTTTAATAGGAACAAGATTGATAAAATATTTTATTAAGTTCCCCTGAAAGCAGATCATGAAGCAGTGCTTGGAAGCAGGAGGCTTGGGGAGGAGGTAATTAATTCTACAATAGGAAGACAAAGTAAAAGGACAGGAGAGTAAGAAAAGAAAGAAGGGAAAACCAACATAATGGGGCATCTTAGAGTTGTTTACCACTGGGGAAACATGGAGCTTAATACTACGGACCCTCCAAGGAATCAAGGAGAGTGCAACTCATAATTGATCATCAGCACTCTCAGCCCCAGATGGCTGTGAGTTACTGTCTGGAATGTTTTTTTTCTTCCTTTCTCTTTCTTCTTTCTCTTAAAAAAACAGGCTTAAATATATTTTCTTGTGTACTTAAATATATTTTCTTTTAAAGACAGGAGGTGTCTATGTCACAATCCTCCTGCCTTAGCCTCTTAGCTGAAACTACAGGCTTGTGCTGCTATGCCCAGATCCTTGTTAGACAGAGGCCTGCCATGCTGCCAAAGCCAGCTTTGAGCTTGCGACCCTCCTATCTTGGCCTGGTGAGTCACTGGAATTACAGGTGCACAGCACAACACTTTGACTTTAGGTTGTATTGGGACTCAAATTCTGGTCTTCCATGTAGTCCTGGCCTGAGAACACAGCATTTTAGCAGCTCACACCACTGCAGCAGGGCCTCTGGAATGTTAATAACACCTTACACACACACACACACACACACACACCTACCTCCGGCCTCCGGACTGTATCTGTTGGAAAGCTGAATAAGCTTTTGGTTTTAGGAAAAGCCCTGAGAAAGAAAAACGAAATGAAAGACAGGATTGGCACTGGAGGTGAAAACTGTTACCATGCTTTGCATGCACATTAAGCAGTGCTGCTACTGAGGTACCCTTCGGGGATGAATCTGCTGCCATCCTCATTCTCTTCTTTCACTGAATTCTCTCACTAAAAAGTGAAAGGTCGCATATATCTTATCCCATAATCATCACCTTCATTTGTAAAATTGTAGGTTACTCAGACAAATTTTGCTAAGTTCCACTGAGCTCTAAGATTTATAGAATGTGTAATCAAAAGCATAGAGCGAGGTGAACTGAAAATAGTAAATAACAAACAATAAACCTAATGAAACATTTGCCTCATTTCAGCATGCCATATACCTGTGTTAATGACATAATTCTTAGCTGTCTATCTTCCACGTAGAGAAGTTGTTTTTTCGGACAGTAACCATGTGACAAATTATACAAAAACAATGTTCATAGGGACTACATTTCTTACAACCATAAAACAGGAGGTAAAACAGCAAGGAAAAGACAATTGAAAGGTTTAACAAAGTGCACATGGAATATTAATGTGTCACTATCACTTCCTTGTGTGTCGCTAATTGTCCGCAGCTTGGGGTGTGAAGTGACAGCATTATAAAAAGGTATGAGCTTTGATAAGTATTATTTTACCCCTTATTGTGGCAAAATATTAATTCAGTAAGTCTCCTGTGAGGTTTAGCAATGGTATAGGCTTAACTGGGTTATGTCCACAGTTTGCAAATTACCTTTTTTGTCCTGCTGTAGAGATACCTGAAAATATATTTGCCTCAATATTTCTTCCTTACATCATTTTAATAATACTCTCTACAGAGAACGCTTCTTTTTTTACATAAATGTTTAATTTGTAACACATCTCTGAGGAAAGTTACTCATCTTTCCCTTTAATTTCCTTCAGAGCAATTAGAATCTGAGGCATATTCTGTCATTACCACAGGCTGTATGTGCAAAGTGGGATTAGAAGAAACAGTAAAACAATAAGAGGTTCATCATATCTCCCTGGGAAACTTTTTGTTCCAACACAGTGTATGAAGCAATGGTTGAGGCAATTGTCACACTTTGTTATTATAATTTCAAGGAGTTGAGAAGTAATTACATCCAAGTCCGAAATCCCATGGTAGGTCTCCAGGGCCCTTCTCTTTTTCTTAAGTCACTAACACTTCTCCCTTTTCTCACATAAATAATTCCTGCAATCCTTCTACAAAGTCTTAGTAGGCAGACAGAAGTAAAGAAGCGATTGCCTTCTAAATTCCATTTCTAATTTACTGGAAATAAAACTTACACAATCCTTTCTCTTCTATACACTGGAAAAAGTAGAAGTATATAAAAACAATTTTTTTATTTTTTCCTGTATTTTTTCACTGACTTATATTTGCTGTACATATTTAGAGTACGAAGTGATTTTTCTTTTTTTCATCTTTACAAATGTATTTCTTCCATGAGTGACAAAAACAGAGACAGGTATCCCCAGTATGGTCTTGAGTGGTGATCCATACTCAGCCTAACCAACCCAAGAGCACAGTCATATGCTTGACCAGAATAGTCAGGGAGGCCTCCAGACACAAACAAGGAACCTTACCATGTTGGATATCCACACAGAACATCATGCTTTAACACTGTACCACCATCTAGCCCCTGTTTTTTTCAGTAAATATATACAATTTATAATGATCCTATCAGGGTACTAAACATGTGCAATACTTAGAGGCAATTTCAAGACAAAGAATTTCAAGCATATGTATTTCTCAGTTCTTTTAATACTGTAATGGAATGGCAGATATGTGAGAATGTCAGACTCCAATTCATTTCTCATATAAATTGACTGACCGCTTTGAGGGTGAAAGCACTTTTTTTCACTGACTTATATTTGCTGTACATATTTAGAGTACGAAGTGATTTTTCTTTTTTTCATCTTTACAAATGTATTTCTTCCATGAGTGACAAAAACAGAGACAGGTATCCCCAGTATGGTCTTGAGTGGTGATCCATACTCAGCCTAACCAACCCAAGAGCACAGTCATATGCTTGACCAGAATAGTCAGGGAGGCCTCCAGACACAAACAAGGAACCTTACCATGTTGGATATCCACACAGAACATCATGCTTTAACACTGTACCACCATCTAGCCCCTGTTTTTTTCAGTAAATATATACAATTTATAATGATCCTATCAGGGTACTAAACATGTGCAATACTTAGAGGCAATTTCAAGACAAAGAATTTCAAGCATATGTATTTCTCAGTTCTTTTAATACTGTAATGGAATGGCAGATATGTGAGAATGTCAGACTCCAATTCATTTCTCATATAAATTGACTGACCGCTTTGAGGGTGAAAGCACTATTTCTTACCTATGCTGAAGAAGAAAATATTTTCTCTATTTCCATCAAAGCTTATACTTTCAAATGTTTGGAAGCTGGAATCCTTTGTGATTACTAGAACCAAAAGGGTTGCACATTACTCTAAAACCTGAATAGGAAACAGACATAGTTATGGTACAAGTAGCTACTATAAGGTTGCGAGTGTACTGCATTCCCTAACTCACTTTCTTTGCCACCTAAATTCTTCTCGACATTACACCACTAAGACTGTACATAGGAAGAGTTGAAGGTTTATTGTACAACAGTGCAATTGTAGAAAGTTTTAGGGAATAATGTGTTATTCCCTTAAATTTCAAAAATTTTTAATTGTGTTCTTGCATAGTGAAAACAAGAATTAAAGGAAAAATCAAAAACGGTTTTCACTGATAGAGACTCTCTTACAATTTAGTAACCGCAGTGGCTATTCAAATGATAGTTTAAAAATTAACTATGCCTGGGACCAGCAGATGGTGCAGCGGTTACATTGCTGGACTCCCACATGGCCAACTGTGGTTTGAATCCTGGACCCAGTGGCTTGAAACTCATGCCAGGTGTGTGTGTGTGTGCATGCCCAAGAAACCAGGAGGAGAATGGATTGCCGCATGGCCATCCGTCCTGGGGGGGTGATTTCTCACTTTCCCTCTCACTGTCTCTGTCTCTCTCTCTCTCCCTGGTGAGTGCACATGCCCTAATAGAAAAAGCTCTAGAAAAAAAAATAGTAACTATGCCTTTTGCATCCCTAGAATTATAAATTAGAGTAAACCAGAACAATCACTTTTCTTTAAAAGTTTATTAATTTATTTATTGATAAAGAGTGATACTCCTGTCAGGATCTTGCCATAGCACAACTCTCTCCCAAACCTCCCAGCCAGCCAGGGTCACAGGTGTGCTTGGGCACACCACATGTTCAGGTTGACTCAGAATCTGAACCTGGGCCTTCCATATTTTTCCAACATCAACTAGCAGTACTCTATTGCCCATGCCCCCATGGCTGGGCCAACAATAACATTTTAATGACAAAAACATACTACCTTGTTTCTATTCACAGTTAGAAAACTGTACAGAGACAGCATGGTTGAGGCAGGGAGGTAGTATTGTTATAGTTTGATCAACTGGACCGGGGAGAAATATTCACATATTGAAATGATCACCTTGTAAGCTAAATAATGTGATTGCATGTATTAAAAAATGTAAAAAAAACAGAAAACTCTAGTTAACATTATTAAACTTAAAGTAATTCTGATAAAACATGATGATCATTTATCTATGTCTCATTATAAAAAACTAAATTTACACAGCTAGCTCTACAGAACAGTAGTTAATCACTGTGCATTAGAAGCCAGATTCTACATGCTGATCATGGTATCAGTCTTGACGTCAGCAGTTTAAAAATTACTCCAGATGTGTGTGTTTGTGTGTGTGTGTGAGTGTGTGTATGTGTTTCCAAAATCCTAATGGGATTATTAAAGGGAGAAAAGGGATTGCAGTGGAAGCCCAACACACTGGGGCTGCTTTCTCTCTCTCTTTCTCTGAAGCACACATGTCCTCAGGCAATTAACAAAAAAGGAAACTAAATTTATATATTATCTTTCATATGAAGTGATTATTGAATAGTTCCTTTAAAGTGTTAAAAATTTTTAATCAGCAGTGGAGAAAATATGAAATAACATTATGAACATAGAGAGCTTATTATTTTTATGAAAGCAAACTACAGTTTCAAATAGTTGACTTGAGTTTTTCAGCCACTTACCCAAATGAAATGTAAAAATATCATAGTTGATACTAATTTATAAAAGGGTAGATATTATCTTATAGACCTAGTTTTTTGACATGCATTTGTTTTATTATAAATGGGTATTGGGCTTTGTGCTATGTCTTTTCTGCAGGTTTAGAGAAGAATATATGATATTTCTCTTTGTTCTTTTAGCATGGTGAATTAGATGGATTGACATTTAAATATTAACCATGAAATCCTCGTACAAACTTTTCTTTTGTCATGCTGTATTATTCCTTTAATGTTGCTTCTTTTAGTTCAATAATATTTTGCTAAGAATTTTTGCACTGGGCCAGCCGGTCGAATGGTGATAAGTTGGCTGAATCTCACATGGCAGACTAAATGGTTTGAGTCCCAGACTTCGTAGCTTGAAAAATACATTGGGTGCATGTTTGTGTGTGTGTGTGTGTGTGTGTGTGTGTGTGTGTGTGCCCAAAATCATGAAAGCAGACATGGAGGAGAAGGGATTGTGGCATGACTATTCTTCATGAGAGCGGGGGGCTTCTTTCTTGCTCTCTCTCTCTTTCTCTCTCTCTCCAGTAAGTATATATACCTTCTAGCAAATTTAAAAATAAAAAAAGAAAGAAAAAAACTTTTCATCTACATTAATGAGTGATATTTTTAAACAGTTTTTGTGGTTGTTTTTGTTAAGACTATCATTGTCTGTTTTGATAACAGGGTAATATTGTCAATAAAAAGAACTGGAAAATGCTTTTCCCTCTATTTTCTGAAAGAGTTGTCATCATATTGACATTATCTATTTCTTAGATGTTTCATAGGCTTGACCTGTTAAATGATCTGAGTGTTAAGTTTTATTTATTATTTATTTTCATAGCCAGAGGGTATATATTCTCACCAGAGAGACAGAGAGAGGGAGAAAGTACCTCCTATGGACTCAGTCACACTGAAATCCTGTTTTCCCTATTTCTCCCTTATGTTGGGAATTTGGGCATGTGTGTACATGCACTAGGGATGTTTTTCAAGCCACCAGGGCCAGGGTTTGAACTGAGGTTGTTCATGTGTGATCCAGTTCCCTTAACCACTAAGCTATAAGAGGAACTAAAGCTTTAATTGTAAGAATGTTTTAAATAATAATTTCATTTTAGTAGCAATAAGTCCATTAAGAAATTTGATTTCAGGCCAGTCTTGTAGCAAAGCAATTATACACTGTGCAGAGTAAGCTATTTTCCACATGTTCAACCAAGGTTCAAATCCCAGCCCCAGTAGCTTACATGCTTATCATATGCACAGGTTCCCAGGATCCTAATGGGATGGAGGGTTGAAAGTGTGACCAGACCCCATTGGGTGGATCCTTTCTTTCTCTTTCTTATGAGTTCACACATTTCCTCTGTCATAATAAAATAAAAATATCCAGAAAGAAATTCTATTACTTGAGTCTATTTTTCTATATCTGAGTTGTGAAACTAAATAGTATAGACTTTTTTTTTAAGTAATAGTCTTTGATGCTTCATGTGATAGTTTATAATTTTAAGTTTTAATTGGGAGGGGCTATGGAATGTATTTTTAAGGCATGTATATAGTATATAATAATCAATGCAAGGACACAGTCATTTTCAATATTGAACATTGTATTATGTGGTACACATTTCTTAATAGTTTTACCGGTTTTTCAAAATATATATATTGATATTTCATTTCTTTTATTCTACTATAATATGCTATCCTGTAACTTAATTTTTTTTTCATTTATCAAAGGGAGCATTCACTTGCCATAAACAGAGAACATATGTCAAACCATCCTTGCATCCCAGGGATTAATCCTGCTTAATTATAATGAATGATGCTTTTAATGTGCTGTGTAATTTGAGTTGCTGGTATTTTTTGGAGTGTTTTTGCATCCATGTTCATCAGAGCTACTGCCTGAAATTTTCATTTCTAGTAATGTCTTTTGCTTCAGTATCAGAATAATGCTGTCCTGATAAAATAAGTTTGGAAGTACTCTCTCCTATTTAATTTTTTTTTTTTTAGAGGTTTTAGCTGTAGGGTGCGTGCGCTTGCCAGACAGAGAAAGACATAGAGACAAAAAGCGAGAAATCACCCCCCAGGGGGGTTGGCCATGCCACAATCTCATCTCCTCCATTCTCCTCTCCGGATCTTGGGCACACACGCACATGCACCTGGTGTGAGTTTTGAGCCACTGGATCTGGGACTCGGACCATGGTTGACTATGTGGGAATCCAGCAACATAGCCATTAGGCTAACTGTTGGTCCCCCTCCTGTTCAGTTCTTGACAGAGTTTAAGAAGAGTTGATATTGCTTATTTTTTTTCTTTAAATTTATTTATTTACATTCATTCAGTATACATCATCACAGCAAACAAAATGAGATTTCCCATCCAGAATATACTGTATATTGGCTCATTCAAGGGCATCAACATATGTATCATCAACAAACAATTTTCCATTTCTTATTTCATGTATATTTTGTTATTTTTGCCATTTTTGATTCCCTCTCTCAGCATCTGCCCTGTCCCACCTTCCTCCCACACTATCTCTGGTATCCATGGTTGCTTTCTATGCCTTTTCCCCCATTTTATTTATTCACTAAAGAACTTAATTAATCTAAATATTTCCAATAGCAAGCGCAGCTGATATATACATATCCATGAACACAAGTCTGACCCTAGGCATAAACCTCAGTGAGTAAAATGAACGTAAAGCAAAGTAGCACCCAGCTGGGACTACATAGCTTACTACATTCCTCAAATATGCCTTCTTAAAATGACTTTTGAAAAATTTCATGAAAAATAGTTTTCATGATTTTTTCTCTTGTAGTTTTTTAATTAATTAATTTATATTCATCCCCTAATCATCACCACAGCATTCAAAAAATCCATCCAGAATATACAGCATAGTGGCTTAATCATGCACGTTATCAATAATTTTTCATTTCTATTTACCCCTATGTTTGACCCTCTACCCTTTCCCACCTTCTTCTCACAGTCTCTGGTGTCTACAGTTATCTTCCATTCTTTTCCCTCCACATTTTCTTGATCATACAATTTCTTAAATAATCTAACTACTTTTAATAGCAAGTTCAGCTGGTAATTTCAAGAAAAGCAGTTTTGAATTGGTAAGGAAATTTCTTTAACACTTCAAGCAGTTTTGAATTGGTAAGGATATTTCTTTAACACTTAAAGCCTGGAAACAAGTTAGTATCATGTTCAAATAGTAGGTACATGAACCTATTGACAGCTCAAGACAGGACAAAAACTCCTAAAACCAGACCACAAAGCCTAGAAGTAGCATTATTTTAGTCAAAAGTCACAGAATGCTATTTCACCAATTCAGTCTCATGTACTTAATCTATCTTGTGCTGTGGTTCAGTCTTCCCTATTGAATTCTGGGATATAATATTCAACTCCAGACTTGTCCCTACAATTAAGTTGACCATTTTCTTAGTTTTTGAACTCTTATTTCTGTGTGACTACATTTAATTTTCCTGACATAACATTCCCTTGAGAACTTCTTGGAGATCTGGTCTGGTGCTGGTAAATTCTTTCAGACTAACAGCAGACCTCTCATCCGAAACAAGGAAAGAATGGGAAAATATATTCAGTGTTAATGGAAAAGCAAAAGCAATTACAACCGAGAGTACTGTACTCGGCAAGATTGTCCTTCATATGGGAAGAAAAGACAAGAACATTCTCAGATAAACAAAAACTGAAAGATATTGCTTATTCTCTTTAAATGTTTGGTGTTTGGTAAGATTTCTTTCTTTCTTTCTTTCTTTTTTTCTTTTTTTTTGAGAAAGAGATTTTTTTGCTATAGGGTATGTGAGTGCACCAGAGAGACAGAAAGGAAGATATTGCTCCCTATGGGAAATGGCCACACTGCAATCCTTTCTCCTCCATTCTCCTCTTGGGATTTTGGGCACACACACACAAACACCCAGGTCATTGGGTCCTGACTCGAACCATGGTCATCCACGTGGAAGTCCAGCGACATAACCATTATACCATCTGCTGGTGCCTGTTTGGTAGAATTTGCCAGTGATGTCACCTGGTTCTAGAATTTTCATTTTTTGGAACTGCTGATTCAATCTTTTTATTCATTATTGGTCTGTTTAGACTTTGTTTTTCATAATTTAGTATTGATAGGTTATATCTAGGAATTTATGTTTCTTCTAAGTTATTCACTTTGTTGGCATATAATTGTTAATAGTAGTATCTTATGATCCTTTGTATTTTTGTGTTAACAGTTGTAATGTCTCTTTTACTTCTGATTTTGAGTCTTTGATTCTTCTCTTTTTTTTTTCTTAGACTATCTAATAGCTTGTTGATATATTTTTTAAAAGTAATTCTTAGGTTTCTTTCTTTCTATAATTTTCTATTTTCCATTTGATACATTTCTGCTCAAATCCTTAGTATTTCCTTCTCCTGTTAGTTTTGAGCTTATCTTTTTCTTCTTTTTTAGTTCCTTGAAGTATAATGTTAGATTATTTGAGATCTTCCTCTTTTATTAAAAAACTACTAACTCACCCTTTGACCAGTAGACCTTTGAGAACACTAGGTATTTAGCCAGTATTTATAAGAATAATTATTTAGTTTTATACTGTGCCAGAAATGTAGTATAAAGTTATATATAAGAGAAATCTATTCTATACAATTTGTCTTTTACCTTAAGTATACCAAATAAAGCTGGCACTCAATTCATTGCTTAACATTTTCTTTTTTTTTTTAATTATTATTGCCAGAGAAGACATGCACTCACAAGAAAGAGAAAAAGAAATAGAGAGAGATAAAGCATAACCGCAAAAGAGTATGGTCACACCTTAATTTTCTTTTCCTCCACTTCTCCTTCCTGTCAGGATTCTAGGTTGACATGCTCATATGTCCAGTATGTTCAGATTCCACTGGAATTAGAACTGCAGCAACCATATGGGCTCTGGCTCCCAATGCACAGAGCCTATACCACAGGGACAGCCCAAGAACAATTATTTTTTTAAGGGCTACTAGGTTCTAAACTTGGTATTAATCCCTGAATAGGTAGAAAAAGTTTTTCTTCAGGACTCAGTTTCAGGAAGTAAGTTTAATGATTAATTACCTATCAAATAATACCAGCAATTAAAATGCTTATAGTGATAGTATACAAGTTACTTCTTCGGATATAGGTAGGGTTTCTGAAATTGTTTTTCTTGATACCACTGGCATAACAGTACTCTTTTATAAATTTCCACATAGTAACTACATATGTACATAAGCTCTTAAGATGCATTAAGATAAAAACTGATGAATTTGCCATAGTTCATCTGGTATATAATTCATCATCATTATTATGAAGGAGGTCATTTCTGTAACTAAATGTGGGCTTCTTTTAGGTGTGTTTAAAGAAAACAATACAGAATTAAAATCTGTCCTCTTGTTTCTTATTAACCAAAAGGAAATCAAATTGTTGACATGAATAAAGCCATTTAGAATACAACTGGAACTCATTGATTAAATAAGTATGTAGATAGTAAGCTTTTTTTGTATAAATCAGTCAATGGTAACTGAATTTTAGTATCTTGGCTGGAAGAATAACTAAGCAAACTCGTAAGGCAGAAATTTGGAAGAAAAGTGTTAATCTGATAAAGCTGTACTTTAAAAAAATGTATGTGCTTTGAAAAAAATGTCGTGTAGTTCACTATGCCTGAAATAAGGGGATTTCAAATAGTTGCTGACTGCCATAAACTAAACCTGCAAAGAATTTTCAGGACTAGAAGGGTTGGAAGGAAAAGCGTTTCCTTCTGTGAAGTAAAAACATCATTAAGAAATATTTGAGCTAGGTGCTGGATAAAGGAACAGAAATGAAGTTTCACTTGAGTAATTAAGACAAGTCACTACCAACCAGGAAGTAACATAGCTTCTTTGTTTTTATCTTTGAAATGAATAAAGATGAGATTCAGGAGTATGAGAATTTTATTTTCTTTGTACTGCCTTGTGAATAGCTATTAATTAGAGACTGAGGATTCTTGTGCAAATACAGAAAAACAGGACAGGATCTTCAAATAACTCAATAAGTGTCTTTGAAATGACTGGACCATTACAGACTAGTTCAAGAATTATATTGGGTTGTCAGAAAAGTTATGACGCACTTTTGCATCAAAAAACATAACATCATGCCTTTTCAGACAACTCAATAGTAAATTGTGAGGGCAACAGCAAAGGTAACGCCTTTGAATAAAAGCATTCATGCGTTGCAGCTCCACAAATGATATCCTCCGAACACACAACTGGCAAGAAGAGATTTTATTGTAGATTATTAGCCCACATCTGAGAAAACAGATCATACATTTTTGGAAATACGTATCTGGCTTCAAGTTTAGAAACTTAAAATGGGTTTCATGTTTTCCCTGCATCATTTCTGGTATCTTCTAAGTATATGTTGTGTAAGTTTTATTTTAATATTAACAAGCTTAAATCTTAAAAAAAAAAAAAATGTTTTATCTCTTGCTTTGTCATGACTGCTCCTGAAAAGAAGCAGATGGTATATTAAGATGGCTGACTATGTGAGAGCACTACCTGGTGGCAACTCTTTCAAAATACAAATTTTTGGCCTTAAGAAGAGCCCTAAGTGGTTAGATTCAATTTATATACAGTAGCAAAATATTATATGTATCTTACCTCAATATTAATCTTTTTTCATAGATTTCTTAAAGACTTTCCTTCACTGAAAAAACAATTCTTCTGTCAGTATTATTGCAGAGAAAAGGAAAAAAAGAAAAGAGAGAGAGAGAAAGAAATGGTATATTTCATATGATCTTCATGTTTTACCAGAAAAAAAAGTGGAGAAAAATAAAGGACAAAATACACAAATCTGCCTGTGATTAATACAGGGAGACCTGACTTTAACTGCTTCCTGTTATGCTCGACAGTCACATCACTCCTTTCCTAACTTACTGCTTGGCAGATTTCTTTTGATGCCTGAATAAGAGCACAAACAGAGCCAATATTTTGCCTTATGACAATCTGTTTAAGAGTCTGCTTCCAGAAATATACTGTCTCTCAAATCAGGGACAACTTGTATATGATAGAAACTTTAGTGAAACCCAGTGAAGTTTAGCAGAATGAAAATTATTTCTTCTGTTCAAATATATATGTGAATAAAATAAGTAAAAATAATGCATATTATTTAGGAGTTGCACATATTTATCTAACAAATATATCCGTTACTCAAAATAGATTCTAATTTCCTAGACCCTATCTGGTCAGGTTATTCAATATGAACTTGCAAAACAACAACAACAACAACAAAAAGACTTAAAATAAAATAGAGGACTAAATCAAAGAAGACAGGTAGTTTTCAACATATGTGCAAGCTCCAAATTACTGGTAATGGTTGCCTAGAGTTCCTGTTGGAAAGGATCAAGAAATAACTTTTGGTTTCAGTAAGGAAAAGGGTTATGATTGATTAATAACATCTGTCATTGATCTAAAATAGGGAGCAATATGTCTTTTGTATTTACTGACTCTGTGTTGGTATGTAATATATAATGAATCAAACATGTTCATTCAAATAAATAACATAATAAAATTTTCCCCACTATCACTTTTAACTCAATTATTTTTCTGAATGTAAGACTAGTATTAAGGTGTTATATTGTAGTTATGTTATCACCAATAAAGTCACCACATATTATTAGGGGAACAGTCACTGTAAAAAAAAAAAATGAAACAAGAATTGGTTTACCACCAAATAAATTTGAATTTATGAACCACTGACTCTGACAATTATAGTTTAAACTTCCTTTATTTAAAGTTCATTTCCCCTTGAGCAAGAGAGACAGAGAGAAGGAGAACATCCCCATCAGGGCTCTGATACCACGATCCACTCCCAGCCTTTAGCCAGCTCCAAGTCATAGGCAAACACATATTCAGGTACTCAGGGAAGTCTCTGGACTTGAACCAGGAACTTTGCATAGGGATTGAATTGGAGAGTGTCACACTTTACTGCAATGACACCACTGGACTCCCATAGGTTAGTATTTCTATTGAATAATTTTCTCAACTTCCCCCATGATTACTCCTGAATTTGCATTATTATCTCATGCTGCTAGTAAAATAATTTGTCTTTTTAATATTTGCTTGTCTCATTTTTCTTCTTGCTGCTATTTGATTTTTAAATTATAACAGAAATTTAAAACTCAAATGCTGAGGAGCCACGTGGTTAACATAAGTTCTTGAATTTAAGAGTGTAAGAGTAATAGGTGCTAAATTTATTGTATTATCATCAAAGATAGCACCTGCCTACTCTTTTTTTTCAAGATTGGTATAAGGGTCCCTGGGTCATATACAATCCATTTTATGGTCATTTTGCACCTCCTTAATTAAATAAATAATTAGATTTAATTATCAAGAAGCTACCTCCCTCTTGAGGGGCAACATTCAGTGGATAATCTCAGGTGTGACATTCTTGCTCCAGCTTTCACAGGATAAATTGACCCTTGAGGAGATGGACTAGAATAACTGTCCCAACAAGCTGAAAGAAGTGACAATTAATATATTCTATATAATTAATATATTCTCTTTTAAATTGACCTTTGAGATATACTTGCACTTATATAGTGGGCATTAAAAAAAGCATGAGCTTGATGTAATGTTTTATAAGTCATATTTTTACAAATGTATGAGTTTTATACTTAAAGGAAAATGTGCCTTACTGACATGCTATAAGGTACCCTTCAAAACCACAGGATGAAAATCTTTTTTGAATGCTTGAAGCTACTTTGTATGTCTTCTCTTTAAATGCTGTTTTTTCAAATCCTGCAGAAGAGTTTATTAGATAGAAACAAAGTAAAAATTAATGCTCCAAGTTAACACTCTTTTCTTGGTGCCCTACTGTAAAAGAATTCGCAGATGGTGAGAGGAGGAGGCAATTTTGGATTAGATAATGGTATTTATATAGCTCAGGTTTATATACATTTTTACTACATGTAAGCAGCTGTGTTTGTGTTTTTGGTTCAATTCAAAATATTTTGAAATGATATTAAAATTTTTGCCAGGCAATACATCTTGAAGATTTAAGTGAAAACATTCATAAAACATTCTGAAATATAAACTTTATATTCCATTGTGATTCTATGATCCCAAAAAAGGAAATTGAAAGTATTTGGTAGTTATTTGTGGAGAATTACTTTTTGGATTTGTGAAGGATTTTAATAGCAGGCTATAATAACAATAAAATATTTCTGTAGGGCCACTATTTCCAACAAATACCTACAGGATTCCTGGACAATTTCAGGAATAATAGAAAAAGATATAGAATTATATCTAAATTTTATGTAAAATCTGTTAAATGTATACTACTTCTCTGAATAAATATGCTTATTTTAATAAGCTTATTATATTTTTATATAAATGTTGATTACCTCAATGTGACTGTCCTTTATGTGGAAATATATGTTACATTTTCTTTATTTTTTGGAGAGGTTTTAGCCATAGGGCACATGTGCTCACCATAGAGAGAGAGATCAGGACAGTGAGAGGGAAAGTGAGAAATCAGGGGATGTGGCCATGCTGCGCTCTCTTTTTCTCCATTCTCCTCCTGAGATCTTGGGGATGCACACACACATGCCTGACATGAGTTTCAAGCCACCACATCTAAGACTTGAACTGCAGTTTGTCACGTGGGAGTCCAGTGATGTAGCCATTATGCCATCTTCTGGCCCCTAAAATTTGAAAATTAAATAATATTTTATATATGTTGACATTTGTAACATTGGTATTTTATATACGTATACACAGACATATAAAACTATTGGGTTGTTTGAAAAGTCATGATGCGTTTTTTTGTTTGTTTGTTTGTTTTGTTTTTGTTTTTGTTTTTTTAATTTCTGCTATAGGGTGCACGCCCTCACCAGAAAGACAGAGATACAGAAAGCAAGAAATCACCCTAGGGGGGATGGCCACGCTGCAATCCGCCATCCCTTCTCCTCCATTCTCCTCTCGGGATCTTGGGCACGGATGCACACGCACCCAGAGTGAGTTTAAGTCACCAGGTCCGAGACTCAAACCACTGTCAACTACATGGGCATCCCCAGCTCCGTAGCCATTATGCTAACTGCTGGTCCCATCATGATGCATTTTTGCATAGGAAAAGATGCATCATGACTTTTCTAACAATCACATATGTACAGATATATAACTGTAGATGTATTCATAACAAGAATAAACATGCAAAACTGGATTTTCATATATTAAATATGAATTGATAGTCTATCATAATGGGTAGGATATGAGATGACTCAACAAAGTTTTTTTTTTTTTTTTTTTTTTTTGGAGTTTTCGCTATAGGGCACATGTGCTCACCAGAAAGACAGAGAGAGACAGAGAGACAGAAAGTGAGAAATCACCCCCCCCCAGGTGGAATGGCCACGCCTCAATCCCTTCTCTTCCTTTCTCCTCTCGGGATCTTGGGCATGCATGCACACGCATTCAGCGTGAGAGTAAGCCACCGGGTCTGGGACTCGAACCGGGGTCCGCTACATGGGAGTTCTGCAACATAGCCATTACACTAACTGCTGGTCCCTAGACTGTTCATTTTGAACCGTGGATCAACCACTCCCTAATTTGGTCAAATTACTTAGTTTCTTTATAATTCAGCTTTTGTATTTGTGAAATTATTATACTTACCTCACAGAATTGTTATACTAAATGAGAAAATAGAGAGCACAGATATAAGATGTTTCTTATATCAAATATGATTTAAAAGCATGCTTATTACTTTCATCTCCTTTACTGTCAGCATTGTACATTTGCTTTCCATCTTTCATCTACCTTTTGATCATTTTCTCCTAATATTTTTCTTTTTCTCATAGAACTATCCAATGATCCTCTTTTCTCTTTTACTTTTTATTGCTGCTGTGGTACTCATGGAGGAGCAGTGCTCAAATCATTCAAAAAACACTTTAAGTTCAGTTACAATGACAGCCTTTTGCCAATAGCCTGTAACTGACAGTGCCTACAGGATATGTCTCACTCTTCCTTGGCAGCCCCCAACCAACTGAAAATAGCAATGTCCTAGGGTGTAGCTATTTCTGCCCATGACATGTTCCACTAAGGAGCAGTCTTTGTTCCAGACCTCTTTGTGGGCTTGGCTAAGACCTTGCCCCGGAGTCTGAGAGTCTCTATATCCAATTCTGCTTCCTCCTGCCTTTTTGTCTATGCATATTTGATCTGCATACAATTGTTAGATGTTCCCTACTAAATTTTGCTTTCGCACCCATTTTATTACATACAGATATTTCCACCACCGCTCCTCTCAAATACATTAATTTTATTTATTTATTTATTTATTTATTTATTTATTTATTTATGCAATTTTAAGTGTACATCTATTTGCTTCTCAGGGTACACCACAGGCAAAATCTATGATAGAAGTGAACTGAGAAAGCAAATGGTGAGATGAGATTTGGCAACCAGTATGCTAAACCAGGTGGTATGTTAGGCACAGAGAATCCCTGACACAAAGCGGTGGTACAAATGATAAGACATTTATCAGTGGTGAATTAGGAGAAAGTTTCATCAAGATTGTCTTCATCTATGGGACCAGCAGTTACCATAATGGCTATGTTGCTGGACTCCCATGTAGTTGACCATGGTTCGAGTCCCGGACCCCGTGGCTTAAAACTCACACTGGGCGCATGTGCGTGTGTACCCAAGATCCCGAGAGGAGAAAGGAGGAGAAGGGATTGCAGTGTGGCCATCCCCCCGGGGGGGGGGGGCCTTTCT
>NW_006159434.1:2245200-2252296 GCF_000334495.1 Tupaia belangeri chinensis
TTTTTTTTTTTTTTTTTTTTTTGTAGAGTCTTTTTGCTACATATATGGATTTTTAGGGTGCTTGATCCATGGAACCAGACTGTAAGGCTAGATAAAAGAAGAGTTTATTAGCTTTGAGGCCCTCTCTCAGGGTACAGGATTTAATGCCTGGCATGGTCCTCAGTGTATGTGGTAAATTCACTAAGATAGACTCTATGAGATTAGAGAAAGTGACAACTCATGCTGAGCAATGTGAAAATGTCTCAATACCCCTGGCATGTGGTAAAGGAAAAACAGAAGCTCAGGGAGACAGAAACGTTCAAATAGATAACTTTTGTGATGCCAGAAGACTCTAAAAAGTCTAGAGAATGCACCACTCATTGAAGCCATTAGGGATGCACTGGAGAAAGAGGCACTAACTTCCATAGGGATGTCAGTGGTAGTTCTCCACTATAGGATAGGCTTCAGAGTAGGAGAGGCAATAACAGAGGTAGGGTCATTCATATCCATGAGAATGATGCCTCTTACCCCTCCTACCCCTGAGTAATAGAGATGAAGCAGTGGTGCTTAGCCATGATAACTTCTATGTCACCACAAGTTCAACCGGTTAGTAAACCAAATCACTGATGCTGTGCCCAATGTATATCTTTGCTAGAGCAGATTAATATGGGCTCAGGTGTTTGGAATGAAACTATTAGTTTGGAAAATGTAATTTTAAAAATCTAAATCAGGAAAGAAACCAGAAGCAGTGTGTAATTACATGGAACAAGTAAAGATAGATCTGTACAGCTTCAGTCCAGGACTGTTAACTTTCCCACTGTGTTATAATATAGTTTGAAGATATCTGGGACATCTTGGTATTCTGCAGAACATTGTGGTTAACTGTTACATTGATGATTTCAGGCTAATTTGAAAGGGCAAACAAAAAAGTCACTCTCTTTCTTGTTAGATCTCAACCAAGGACGAAAGATGGTGGGATTATTAGAGTATGACCCTTTCTGTCTAGTGTGAGATTCTTCAAAGGGGGAATCTACTTTTGTTTTAGAATTCCTTCATTGTTTGGACAATTTGAGGCTCTCCTTTCTCAGTTTTGTGTCCTCCCCTCTTTCCTTTTCTCAGATATTAGGCCTGCACTCAAGTTTGAAGACTTTCCCTAACAAATCACATTTCGTTCCCTCATCACACGTGGCACCCTCTCACTAATCCTCTCATACATCTATTACTTCAGCAGTTTCTTCTACCCAGGAGACTTAGTTGACACCATCACCATTCTTCACCTTTCCCCTGCTCTTACCGCTACTTCCTTTCCTATGTCGACATTTAACTTTCCTTTTATAAAAGCATACAAATCGCATTTGCCAGACTATATTTAATTATTGACTGTACATATGCCTGGGCATAATCTTAAGCCTGAGATTTTTAAGGGATGAAGTAAGTTAGTCACAGGCTCCAAAATGCTTTTAGAGAAGATGACAGGAAAAATGAAAATAAAAATATTTCATGTACTGATAAATCCTCCACTTTCTTGAAGTGCATCTGTGAAAATGGAGACATGTCTGACCTAGACAGTCACTTTGAAGAAATTAGCCATGGGGATAATGCCAGAAGAAGCAATGGCACAGCATCACATGCTCATTCACTGTTTCCCAAGTACTTCCTTGTCAGTGCGGTCTGTCATGGGAGTTCCCAACTGTTGGGCTGTAGACCAGTGCTGATCTGTGGCCTGTTGACCAACCATGCCTGTGTAAGGGAGGGTGCTGGGACAGAGGGCAAGATTTCATCTATGTTTGCAGCTGCTGCTCATCACAGAGGCTCTGCCTCTTGTTAGATCAGTGGCTATATCAGATTGTCATTACATCACGAATCCTATTGTTGCATGATTATTTCATAGTATATTGCAATGTGGTACTGGTGGAAATGGGGTGTATGGTGGATATAATTCATTTAGGTCAGCCTGAGACAAATCCTCTGACCCCCGTTCATGGAGGGATTGTCTTCCGCAAGGTTCTGGGAAGGTTGGAGACCCCTGGTTTTTTGCATAGGTATAATGAAGGCCCTTATCTACCTGTATAAGTAAATAATGACCATGTCCACAAAGGACTTCCCTTCTTTTCAAGTCTAGGAAAGATAGAGGAAAATGCCATCTACTTACCTTTTTAAGAAAAAATTTAATAGAATTTAGTATAATTATCATTGAGAAACAATATGTTCTAGAGAGAGCACAAAATAAGATGTAGCAACATCTGGAAAGTTTTACAGTATCACTTGGCTTTAACTTAACATCATCCCAAGGAAAGAAAAATGTAAGGTATTGCTTAAACAACAGCAAGAGGGCAGTTCATTCCGAAACTGTAGGTATGATCATACATCTGTTGTTGTAGAGTACAGGTCTGGTGGGAGGAAAGGTGCAATAATAGATGAGCTCAATGGGGAGCTGTTGGCATAAGAGTCTGGAAATGGCTACTTCATGAGCCCCACAGGCATATATGCTTCCTTTAAAGGAAGCATTCTTTATTGGTCCCACAAATCTTAAAAATTTTCTGTCTGTCGTAGAGTAGCATAGCACTTTTTTCCCAGCTTCCTCATTTTTGTTAGTACCACAATTATTTCCCCTTCTTAGGCCCAAAACTCCACAGTCATTTTTGACTGTGTTATCTTCTTAAATTCTTATGTATAATTAGATGTACAAAAATTTTCTGATGTAAAAAGGCTTGATTTTTCATTCCAAAGTCACAATCAAAATACATATGTCTGACAACGTAAGAGTGGTCAATATCAACACATGATAATGCTTCACTAAATGAGTGGTCAAACCCAAGAAACCTGACTTGATCTGAAATGATGCACATGATTGTTTTTGAAATAAAAGAGCAAGGTGTCATTGAAGGAACATTTCCCTAGAAACCTCTCCTTTCAGAATGAAATCAGTTCCAAGTTCATAGTGACAATAAAGACTTGCTACAAAGACATTAACCAGGGGAAGAAGCATACTTTTCTCCAGCTACAATGGATTCTTTTTTTAAGAAATACACATTACTCTTGGCCAGTGAGGAGGTCTGGCAGTCAGGGCAGCTAGATCCCACATGACCGACTGCACAGGTCAAGCCCAGGACCCTGTGGCTTGAAAAACACACCACGCATATGTGCAAGTGTGTAAAATATTATGAGATTATAGAAAAGAAAGGATTGTGGCATGATCATCTCCTTCTGGAGGATTATTCCTCATTTTCACTCTGTCTCTCTTCTGCCAGTGCACATACCCTATAGCAAATTTTAAAAAAGAAAAAGAAACATACACAACTCTACAGTATATTGAAAACATCCCCGAAGCCATATATGTGGTATGGTTTTTTATTGAGTGCTTGATATTACATATTTATTAAAGGGAATAGGTTAACATTTAAATGTTCTAAATTTGAATGAATAGATCACTCTGTCTCTCTTCTGCCAGTGCACATACCCTATAGCAAATTTTAAAAAAGAAAAAGAAACATACACAACTCTACAGTATATTGAAAACATCCCCGAAGCCATATATGTGGTATGGTTTTTTATTGAGTGCTTGATATTACATATTTATTAAAGGGAATAGGTTAACATTTAAATGTTCTAAATTTGAATGAATAGATATTAATGAAAATGTCTTTATGTCTTTTAACTGACATAATCCTCTAGTCTCCAAGAGGAGACTCTTAGCTCATTTTGTTATATTATATTTGATTTAGACTTTTATTTTTATAAAATTGAAATTTTACCACAAGCATCATCTATATGAAATCTTGCCGGGGTCCAGCCTCGGCTTGGGTGGGTTATCACGACGTTAACAATAAAGAACATAGATTCTATTCAGGGTTTGATTAAGGGTGGGTCTAGTGCAGTTCCTATTCAGGGGTGGATTAAAGGTGGGTCTAGTGCAGTTCCTCAATTGTAGGTGGGTCTCCATGGAATGCGGTTTCAGGAAAGCGGTTCCGGAAAGCAGAGATGATTATCAGCTGATGCGGTGCAGCAGCCATCTTGTGATTACTGGAAATGGTGCTGAGAAAAGAAAATCTCAAGAATAGATATTAGTTTTTATGGATTTTAATAAAGAATGATACTTATACAGTTTTGTAGGGATTTAAAACTTAATTTGAGGAATCCTAATATATTTATGTATTTCACTTGGAGGGGGCGGAGGTGTCCTGGGCCAGTTTTGGCCTAATCTTATTTTAGGTAAAGAAAGGATTAAGTTTACCTTAAATGTATTCTGAAGGGCCTTCCAAAGGTCAAGATTACTTCTGCCTAGAAAGAACTTCAGCCCACCCTCTATTGTGACCATGGAGATAAAGCATTGTAATTAATAGTAAGTGATCAGAGCAAAGGGGAGCGGTCGGGGGACTTCCTGGAAGATTTTATCATACACTCAGGATGTATAGGAGAGCTATGCAATTCTTTTATAGTAGTATATTGGGGAGCCAGAGGGGGGTCCGCTTCCCAGGAAGGCTGCCAGTTTCTGGAGCAAATAGCAAACAGCCTTGCTAACATGCTAAGTGACCCAAGCTTTGTTCTAAGGTCGGGGGCGCACAACAGTGGCCTTGCCAATGTGTTAATCTGACTAGAAGCGGAGCTCAAAGGTCGGGGGGCTCAGACAGATCCTGGGGCCTCGCCGGGTCGGACTCCTCCAAAATCTTAGTTATTTGGATGTAGAATCTATTGTTTGGGGATTTCTTATTTCTCTGGATGGGCACGCCCTGTATTGGTTTCTTTTAAGATGGCGTCCAGGAAGAGGAGAAAGTTTATATATTTTCATAACTTTGGGAAAGAGACACAGATGCTGTCTTTCTGTACTCATTGTATTGTCTCTGATGTACTTGAGCCCTCCTGCTTCTATTTTGTTATGGGCAAAAGTATGAGTTTATCTTGCCTTTTGATTATCTTGGTGGCACTCAGAGATCTTGGCTTTTTTTTTTTTTTTTAGACTAATTTTTTTTTTTTTTTTTTTTTTTTTGCGTCTAGTTGAAGTGTAAGGTCTGTCCTTCAGTCTATGAACTCAGACCCTATCTCAGTTCTAGCTAAACCTCCACATCTAGGCTATGTAGACTACAACACTATGCTAAACACAGGTTTGTAAAATACCCATGATATGAGCAGAAGAGGAGACATATCTTGATTTCTTTATGTTTCCCTAATCTGTTATGTGTCTTTACATTAGCTGCTGTTTTTTTTTCCTCTTTTTTTCTTTGTTTAACCTTTAAGAGGAATCTGAAACATTCAAAGTTGGAATTTTTCCCTTTTCTCATTTTCCATTTCTATTTGTCTATCTCTATGCTTTCATCCCAATACCAGAGGAGCAATACGGTTAAGTGAAGACTTTCTCTTATCTGTATTGCCATCTTTCTGATTCTATGGTTTCTTCAAGTCAAATTCCACCTTGGGGAATGTCAAGAAAGCCCTTTGATTTAAGACGAGCAATAACTTCCTTGTACTCAGAAGTGTTTAGAATACTTGTCTTTCTTTCATTTTTACTAGAATTATTTATTTAATTTTATTAATTCATTCACTTATTTTAATTTGACCAGAGACAGAGGGAGAGAAAGAGAGAGAGGAAGTGAGAAAGCAAGCCACCAGGTCTGGGACTCGCACCATGGTCGGCCATGTGGGCGTGTCCAGCACCTTTTCCACCTTGCCACCTGCTGGACCCCTAGAATACTTATCTTTCTTCATTGAAGGACTGGTGGAGAGAAAAACAAAGTAAACAAAAATGTCTTAGTCTGTACCGTAACATGAGTTGTTTATAGACAAAAGAAATGCATTTTTCACAATTTTGGAGGCTGGTAAGTCCAAGATCAACACTTGGCATGTACTGAGGGTTTGCTTTCTGGTTCACAGAAAGTGCCTCCTAGCTGTGTCCTCACATGGTAGAAGGAACAAGGCAGCTCTCTGGGGCCTCTTTTCAAATGACACTAAACCAACTTATGATTTAATCATCTCTAAAAAGCTCCACCTCCTGATACTTTCACATTAGAGATTAGGTTTCAGCTTACAAATTTTGAGGGGACATCAAAATTCAGACCATGGCAAATAATAAGAATTACTTAAGTGAAGAAATGAATCAAGGCTTATATCTCTACGTTTGTAAAGTTATACAGTTGTATCTTTTTTTATTTTCATTGATTCTTATTCTTATTGAGCTATTTGTATATTTCAGAGCCAGAGAGGCTTCATTTGATTCTGGTTCTGTCACTTAAGAAATATGTGCTGTTTATAATCTCTCCATGTCTCAGTTTCCCAGTAGTAAATGGGGACACAATAATATCTAATCTCATAAAGTGATTGGGAAAATTATCTGAGTTAATGTACATGACGTATCTCAATATATTTAGCTCAGTGTCTAGCATACAGAAAGCACTAAATGAGTATCAGCTTAGCAAATCCAAAATATTTATGTACATGTGTATCTACTCATGTATACTCTAGCTGGATTAAAAACTGAACTATGATTTCATAGTAATTAATAAAAAATCAATTTAAGATATGGATTTCTTAATTACTTAAAGTATCAGTTGTACCATCCAGTTGGATCAGCACATTTTCTTTGTTAAAAAATGGAATTTAGAAGGGGACCGGCAGGTGGCGTGGTGGTTAAGGGCGCTGGACTCCCACATGGGTGACTGCGATTCGAATCCCAGACCTGGCAGCTTGCTTTCTCACTTCCATCTCTCTCTCTTTCACTTCCTCTGTCCCTATCTGGGCAGATGAAAATAAAATAAATAAATACAGTTAAATAAGAAATCATTCTTTTTGGGACCAGCAGTTAACATAATGGCTATGTCGCTGGATTCCCACGTAGTCGACCAAGGTTCATGTCCCGAACCCGGTGGCTTAAAACTCACGCCGAGTGCGTGTGCATGCGTGCCCAAGATCCCAAGAGAAGAATGGAGGAGAAGGGATTGTGGCGTGACCATCCCCCCCAAAAAAAATATTTAAAAAAATTTTTAAAAAGTATAAGGTAGGCCCTCAGGGTAGGCTCTGTGAGGCTTATTCTCATGGGAGGACTCCGCTTCGAGTCCAGTGGCCCGTGGTCCCATTGCCACGGCGCCCCGAGCCTCAGCCAGTCCCAGGCCTCAGGCTCCCGCGC
>NW_006159434.1:2252548-2265507 GCF_000334495.1 Tupaia belangeri chinensis
TTTAAAAATTAAGTAAAATTATTTTTTAAAGGGAAAGAAAGAATCACACAGAATTATATCTAAATCCATTGACAACAAGTCTATGACAGACTAATTTTTTTTTTTTTTTTTTTTTTTTTGCGTCTAGTTGAAGTGTAAGGTCTGTCCTTCAGTCTATGAACTCAGACCCTATCTCAGTTCTAGCTAAACCTCCACATCTGTGCTATGTAGACTACAACACTATGCTAAACACAGGTTTGTAAAATACCCATGATATGAGCAGAAGAGGAGACATATCTTGATTTCTTTATGTTTCCCTAATCTGTTATGTGTCTTTACATTAGCTGCTGTTTTTTTTTCCTCTTTTTTTCTTTTTTTAACCTTTAAGAGGAATCTGAAACATTCAAAGTTGGAATTTTTCCCTTTTCTCATTTTCCATTTCTATTTGTCTATCTCTATGCTTTCATCCCAATACCAGAGGAGCAATACGGTTAAGTGAAGACTTTCTCTTATCTGTATTGCCATCTTTCTGATTCTATGGTTTCTTCAAGTCAAATTCCACCTTGGGGAATGTCAAGAAAGCCCTTTGATTTAAGACGAGCAATAACTTCCTTGTACTCAGAAGTGTTTAGAATACTTGTCTTTCTTTCATTTTTACTAGAATTATTTATTTAATTTTATTAATTCATTCACTTATTTTAATTTGACCAGAGACAGAGGGAGAGAAAGAGAGAGAGGAAGTGAGAAAGCAAGCCACCAGGTCTGGGACTCGCACCATGGTCGGCCATGTGGGCGTGTCCAGCACCTTTTCCACCTTGCCACCTGCTGGACCCCTAGAATACTTATCTTTCTTCATTGAAGGACTGGTGGAGAGAAAAACAAAGTAAACAAAAATGTCTTAGTCTGTACCGTAACATGAGTTGTTTATAGACAAAAGAAATGCATTTTTCACAATTTTGGAGGCTGGTAAGTCCAAGATCAACACTTGGCATGTACTGAGGGTTTGCTTTCTGGTTCACAGAAAGTGCCTCCTAGCTGTGTCCTCACATGGTAGAAGGAACAAGGCAGCTCTCTGGGGCCTCTTTTCAAATGACACTAAACCAACTTATGATTTAATCATCTCTAAAAAGCTCCACCTCCTGATACTTTCACATTAGAGATTTCAGCTTAGCTTACAAATTTTGAGGGGACATCAAAATTCAGACCATGGCAAATAATAAGAATTACTTAAGAAATGAATTGAATCAAGGCTTATATCTCTACGTTTGTAAATTTATACAGTTGTATCTTTTTTTATTTTCATTGATTCTTATTCTTATTGAGCTATTTGTATATTTCAGAGCCAGAGAGGCTTCATTTGATTCTGGTTCTGTCACTTAAGAAATATGTGCTGTTTATAATCTCTCCATGTCTCAGTTTCCCAGTAGTAAATGGGGACACAATAATATCTAATCTCATAAAGTGATTGGGAAAATTATCTGAGTTAATGTACATGACGTATCTCAATATATTTAGCTCAGTGTCTAGCATACAGAAAGCACTAAATGAGTATCAGCTTAGCAAATCCAAAATATTTATGTACATGTGTATCTACTCATGTATACTCTAGCTGGATTAAAAACTGAACTATGATTTCATAGTAATTAATAAAAAATCAATTTAAGATATGGATTTCTTAATTACTTAAAGTATCAGTTGTACCATCCAGTTGGATCAGCACATTTTCTTTGTTAAAAAATGGAATTTAGAAGGGGACCGGCAGGTGGCGTGGTGGTTAAGGCACTGAACATTCCCACATGGTCGACCACAGTTGAAGTCCTTGACCGAGTGGCTTGCTTTCTCACTTTTTTCCTCTCTCTCTCTCGTCAAATTAGAATAAATGAATGAATAAATAAAATTAAATATTTAAAAAAAATGGAAATTTAGGGTTTCCCAGATAGAGCAGGCACAAAGAGTTCACAGAAGCAAGGGTGAGAAAGCGGGCACCGAATACAAAATTACAAAGTGGGATGACTTGAAGTCAGGCTTTTCACAGTTTTTTAGAAGGCAAGCAGATATTAATTAACTTTAAAAAGACAGTTCAAACTGTAAGTTATTGCAGAAGTACAAGTTTAAACAGTGGCATCTCAAGTTTCAGCTGATCACTACAATGTTGAGTCAAAGCACAGCTGAACACAGGATGACAAAATATATTTCAATTTAGAAATCTAATCTAGTGATTTGATATTATTTTTCTATGTAAGAGCTATACATGTTTGTAATATTGACAGGATGTTACAAAATCCAACACTATGAATCTGTAAAAATATCTTGATTATCTGTGAGTGTCATTATATCTATTTGAATGAATGCCCATTCTATAAATTTTCTCTTTACTTAGAGAACCAGCTATGAAAAATAAAATAGACATCACATTTTGCTGTATTTGGAAGCAGAGATAACATTAATATGCACAGGAGGGCAATAACTGAAACTGCTCTCTGTGCTAATATGTAAAAACAAACTATATTCAGATTAAATTCCAATTTCCTGCATTGGGCAAGGCTTGTAATGGAAGTATTACTTTTGAACATCCAGACCGTAAATCTCTTTTTTAAGAATTTTTAATCAGCTCTGAGATATTAACGGGAATAAAGTTCCTTTTCTCTTTGTGGCAAACTAGATTACTGATCTGTTTTGCTTGAATTAGCAGGTGACAGGAAATTGGATATGGTACCAACATCTTAGAAAACACAAATATAACAAATCTAAGTGTCTCTGATCAATTAACAAGAAAGCCTTTTTCAAAACAGCGTGAACTCCAATGAAGAGACAGGAAAGCCTATAATAGCGAGTGAATTCAAGACAAGGGTACGCAATGTCTCTTTCAGAAACAGCATGGGTTTTACATGGGCAGATGAAAAATAGCATATTATATCAGAGATGAGCTTTTGCCTTCATTAAATATTTCCAACTGGATATTTTCTTTACTTTGCCCCTGTCTTTACATTCTCTGTCAACTCCTCCTGCCAACCTCAGGAATATTTGTGTTCCACATCCTAATTATACACTCTGCTCCAACTGAAGCTCATTAAGCATATTATTGATACTGACTTTACCAAGGTCACCAACTGCTCTTCCTAAAACTAGTTTACATATTTATTTCTGCTTTCTACTGATTCTTGTCCATTTACCCATTTATGTTGTTTTATTTTGAACTGCAAAACTCAGACATGCAGAGCCAGGAAAAGAGATGAGGGGAAAATAAAAGTGGCTGCCCTTATAAGCATTTTTACTCCCTTTCATCTTGTCCTTAGGTTTGTCAGCAAGTGTTCTCTTCAATCTGTAACCTTAGATATTTTCAAAAGACTTTTTTAAAAGTATATTTACCTATTCTTTTTTCTCATGAGTGAGAGGGACAGAGAGTGAGAAAGAGAGATAAAAAAGACCCCCTATGGAGTATTGATGCTGCATTTTTTTTAAGAGGTTGCTGTTTTGTTTTGTTTTGTTTTGTTTTTGCTACAGGGCATGTGCAATCACCGGAATGACGGAGAAAGAGAGGCAGAAAGCAAGAAATCAGCCCCTAGGAGAATGGCCATGTTGCAGTCCCTTCTCTATTCTCCTCTCTGAATTTTGGACACACATACAATGCACCCAGTGTGAGTTTTAAGTCATCAGGTCTGGACTTCACGCAGCAGTCGACTACGTGGGAGTCCAGCAAAATAACCATTGCACCATCTGCTGGTCCCAGATGCTGCAATCTACACCCCTCACCTGAGCCAGCCCCGGATCACTGGCATGCATGTACCTGGCATACTTAAGAAGATCTCCAGACATGAAATACAAATTTTCCCGTGTGAATCAGTCCAGTAGAGCATCATATCATACCACTAAGCCACTGTCAGCCCCAAATCTTACATGCCATTTTTAAGCAGTTTCTGCTTCTGACCAATAAACAGAAAAAAAAGAAATCCTAAGTGAAGAATAATTCTACAGCATTCTCAAACATGTATTGCTCTTACTCAGATGGAGTACTCAGGAACATAATTCACACAAGGAGTTTATTTCTCTTAGAATTTAAAGCTATCATATTGATCATATCTCATTAACTACATATTTTCTTTCAAAGGCTTGAAATGCTAGCCAGGTTGTAGGTTCAAATTCTACTTTATCTTATTCCCTTTGAACTCTCCCAAGTAATTTAATTCCTTAAACCCACCTTGAGCAATATATTCTTCACTATATGTCAGAAAGAAACTACCATAATCCAAAAGCAGACTGGACAATGTAATTCCTCTAACGGATGAAGTCTTTATTTTAACAAAATGTTATCTGATAACCTCTGGAGTGTGAATTCCGATGAATCCAGAATATTATTCATTAAACCTATCAAGCTTGAAACATGATCAAATACAGATTGTACCTATATAAAACCAAGGGAATAGTTGGAGTCATGAAAAAGGAGTTGATTCATTTCGCCACAGGATAACCCAATGCCAATTAATCAGCTTGCCTTTAGCACCTCCTCCAGCTCCCAAGAGAGATACAAAGTAGGGGGGAGTGTGTTTTAGGCTTAAGTTCAGAAATATTTCATTTTTTGTAGATTCAAACTTAGTAACATTAGTTTAAACAAAGGCACTTCACAATTTCCACATTTCTAAAATGACTTTAGAAACTTCTAAATTTATTTAAATCTCTAGAGGTTCATAATTCAGAATGACTCGACCTAGGTTGAAGTTTACATTTCCACTACCTATATTGAAGAGCTAATGCAAAGCTTCCTGTCAGGGTTTTAGATTCCAAGTTTGCGATGCTACTAACTCACTGGGTGACATGACAGGATGTCTTAAACTTTCTCAGCCTCAATTTTCTTATCCATAAAATTAGTAGTGTAGATTAAATGATTCTTTAAATCTCTTGCAATTCTAGCCCCCTATAAATCTGGGATTCCAAGAAATAATTTTTGTACATCTAATTTCTGCTCCCATGTGGTTTCTTAGGTTTTGTTAATTGTGGCAGGATTTGAAAAAAAATGTCTTATCTATTTTAGAACTAATTTATTGTAAACAAATATTGGGTCGTAGGGAAAGAAAGTCATGATGCATTTTTGCATAGAAAAATACATTGTTACTTTCCTGATGACCTAATAACTTGTTACCTATAAACAGGCAAGTTACACCTTCACATTCTGAAACTCCACTTATGCAAAAAAATGCCAAACTGAGTAAGATGAGAACCCAGAAAAAAATATAGAATTCAGAGCCACTAGAATATCACCCCCTTTCAAACAAAAATGTTATTGAACAAAGCTCTTGAACAGGAGTGATATTCCAATTATTTAGCAGCAGGTGTTGGGGGGACAACAGAGAGTGTAATGGCTATGTTGCTGGACTACCATATGACTGATCGTGGTTTAAGTCTCAGATCAAGTGGCTTGAAAATCATGCTATGGGCACATGCACGTGTGTGCCTAAGAAGCAGAGAGGAGAATGCAGAAGGGATTGCAGCACGGTCGTCCCCCTCAGGGGTGATTTCTCACTTTCTCTCTGTCTGTCTCTTTCTGTCTCTCTGGTAAACACATACACTCTATGACAAAAAAACCCAAAAAACTCTCAAAAACAAAACAAACAGGTGCTGTATAGACATTGGTCATCTCTCTGGACTTAATCAGAACAGATACTAGTCAACACATGCTTATCAGGTGAAATTAGCTGGTTTCATAAAATATACTCAAAAAGGAGTTTCTCTGTGTGTGTGTGTGTGTGTGTGTTTTCCTTTTCCAAGAGATTTTTGCCATAGGTTACATGTGCTTGCTGGAGAGACAAAGAGAAACAGTGAGAAATCACCCCCAAGGAGAGATGGCCATGCCACAATCCCTTTTCCTCCATTCTCCTCCTGGGATTTTTGGCATGCACATACATGTGCCTGGTGTGACCTTCAAGCTGTCAGATCTAAGACTGGAACTGTGATCGGCCTTGTGGGAGTCCAGCACCTCAACCATTACACCACCTGCTGACTCCAAAAGGGAGGTTTTAGAAATGAAATTTAGAAATGAAATTTCATTGGGACCAGCAGATAGTGTAATGGTTACATCACTGGGCTCCTACATGGAGCCTCAACCATGGTTTGAGTCCCAGACCTGGAGGCTTGAAACTAATACTGAGCGTGTCTGTGTGTGTGTGTGTGTGTGTGTGTGTGTGTGTACGTGTGCGTGTGCATGCCCAAAATCCTGAGAGGAGAATGAAGAAGAAGGGATTGCAGCATGGCCGACCCCGCTAAGGGGTGATTTCTCACTTTCTGTCTCTCTGTCTCGCCTGTGAGCCCACATGCCATATAGCAAAAATCTCTCTAAAAAAATAAAAAAGAAATGAAATTTCATTTCCTATGACATATTTTACTTATTGCCAATGGTTCCTTAAAATAATGTGCCGAGAAGAACAATGAAACCATATTTTGTCTCTGAGGGTAAAAAAAAATGTTCTGATAAATTACCCATGTTTCTCAAGGGTATAGGGAAGGAAAATGGTGTTTGCATTGTTCCAAGATAATCCTTCCAGTGTTAGACTCTTGCTTGGAGCCTGCTTACTCTTAATTAACATATAATTCTACCCTTTTTGTTTTCTGAGTTTATAGTACTATATTAACTAGGAATGATATGTCTCAGGAGGTGCTTAGGAATCGCAATTGTTCAGTACTTAAGGACTGGTAATGTTAGATATCCTGCAGCACTTTAGATAGCCCAACAACTGAATCTTTGTCAAATCCTAAAGACAATTAGTGCCCCCTGCTGGTAAACACTACTATAGTTGAACAGAGGCAACAATTTAGAAAAGAGGAAGAGGGGCTAATCTATGTTGGGACAACTACTTCCTTGAAAAAGACCACTAATAGCAAGAGAAGAAAGAAAAACTACAATGGAAAAACAGATACAATAAGACAAAATACACATTAATATAAAATAATTTATTATGAGTCAAGATAGTCCACAAACCTTAACAGGCCCTTGAAATAGCATTTTATTGCAGTACAATAATTGATTTTCTTGAGTATCAAATGATTGACTTACATGCATAAACTAAGAATATAAAGTAATTTTTAATGCTTTTTCAAATGGTTTTCATCTAGAAAGGAATCATTTTTTTAAAAAAGTTTCCATGTTTCAAGAAGACAAGACGATATGATCATCTACCATTGCTCTTTTTCACATTGCAGAGGAATTTCTTGAAAAATGGATTGATCCATTTCTCTTGTTCACCCCTCAATTCACTAAAATTTTGCTTTCACTCTTCTATTTCTCTGAAACTGATTTCACCGAAGTTACCTATGAACTCTCTAGTGCTGAAGCCAAAGAACCATTCCAATGGGATGGTTTCAACATTTGGTAATAATGACTTCTTTTTCCCTGAGATTTTTTTTGTCCTTGGTTTCAATACTACTATTCTTTAGTTATTTTTTTTCCCACTAAACTCTTGGGTTTATCATTCTCAATTTCCATTTTGAGCTTTTTTTATTCCTGCCCCAGAATTATCAATGAACCTCTTCTCCTTTTATTTTTGCATGCTCCCTGGGCAATATTAACCATTGATGCTTCAATTAACACCTATATTTATTATTTAAATATTTTTAAATGTATGTATGTATTTATTTATTTAGAGAGAAAGATTTTTGCTATAGAGCATGTGTGTTTGCCAGAGACAGAGAGAGACAGAAAGTGAGAACTATCCCCCCCAGGGGATGGCCACGCCACAATTCCTTCACTTCCATTCTCCTCTCAGGATCTTGGGCACACACGCACATGCTCCCAGCACAACTTTTTTTTTAAAGAATTATTTTACTTAAATGTATTCATTTATTTTATTTACTTTTAATTTTGACCAGAGAGGGATGGAGAGAAAGAGAGAGAGAAAGAAGGTGAGAAAGCAAGCTGCCAGGTTCAGGACTTGAACTATGGTCGGCCATGTGGGAATCCAGCACCTTTAACCACCACGCCACTTGCCGGCCCTCCCAGAATGAGTTTTAAGCCACTGGGTCCAGGACTCAAACTACAGTAGACTATATGGGAGACCAGCAATGCAACCATTATGCCATCTTCTGGTCTCTATGATTAACTCTTTATTTTAAGTCTTGACCATTCTTCTGACAGAGATCTAGAAACACATCATCTGTCCAGCAGATAAACCATGTTTAATATCCCGTATGACTGTTCCCTGATTGTTCAAAACATTCACACCCCTCAGGTTCTTTCTTCTATATATTGTATTGTGAAAAATCACATTATTTAAAGAGGTTTTTTTTGCCTAGGGTGCATCACATATGCTCACTGGAGAGAGAGACAGAGATAGTGAGAGGGAAAGTGAGAAATCACCCTCCCCCCCACAGGGGGAATGGCAATGCCACAATCCCTTCTCTGCCATTCTCTTCGCAGGATTTTAAGCACACACACATGCACCCAGTGTGATTTTGAAGCCACCAGGTCTGGGATTTGAACTGTGGTAAGTCATATGGGAGTCCAACAACACTTATCTGTGTTCTTATAACTTTTTCTTACATGTCTGTACTCTAACTACAAGAGCTTAGATTTTGTCCTCAAAATGCAGCTTGTTTTCTCTCAATGTTAGACATTTGAAAATATTTCTATTTTGTATAATTATATCTTCCCTCCTTTAAATGACTAATTTTTAGCAAGACTCCAAGACTCAGCTCCATGGTTAACTTCTCTGAGATGCTTTCTCTGGCACTTACTGCTATCTCACTCCAACCCACTCTGATTTTGTTGCCCTTTTTCTAAACTTACATAATTCCTTGTGTATACAGGAATCAATAGTATTTATTATATTGTATAAACATTGTTTTGTTTATCTTCACTCTCCATTCTGCTGTGTACTTCAGGATTGGGATTTCGCCTTACTCATTTCTGTATCTTGAGTGGCTAGCATAGCACTTAACACATAACACACACTCAGTGTTTTCTCATATTTTCAAAGTTTCATAGAATTTAGAAATTAGCCATGTGTGTAAATGAATGGTACAAATTAGAAGACAGTTTATCATTTTACTAAAGCAGATGGAGAAAAATTGTATGTGGAATCATTTTGCTGAAGCTTTGTTTCATTTACTTAAGGTTATAAAATCCCTAGTTTTAAATAGTATTAAAATTTCACACTTTACAGTGACCTAACATTTCTACAATTGGTTTTCTTATTCTATATGCAATAATATATTTCACTAATTCAAATAATATGTTTTGAATATTTATTATATGCCAGGCACAATGTTTAAAATTACAGATCTAGAACTGATGGCAATAGGCAAATATCCTGTTATCATGGAGCTAATACTCAGCTTTGTTTTTGTGCACTAAGTACAAATTTCATTTAACTATTAAAAGATTTAACAGATTTTACTATAAATTTGGGGTACTTGAAATTATCTTCTAAATATAAAGTTAACTATATGAAATTATCAATATTCAACCTTCACATGGTTCAATTTAATACATTTTAAAAAATCCTTCATTCTAGTAATAATCCTCACTTGTACAGAGTCACAAAATTAAAATGCCAGCAGAATATTCTGAATATATAGGGATTGTTTCAAACACCTTACAGATAAGCAGAGTAGCCAGTAGCACAGATGTTGTGATAAGAAGAGACTTAAAAGGTATTTTGTCCCCAAATATTTCTACTCCAATCCGTCACAGATTTCCTTTGAACAATCTGAAATGGAGTTTAACTAGCGAAGGCATATGATAGCTGTAAATGGCAGGGGAGAGAGTATACATTAGCAATCTTTGACAGTAGTTCTTTTTTTTTTTCTGTGTAAGTGGAACCCTGTCTGCCTTTCAAAGTAAATCTTACATGCCAATTGCAATCCATAAACCAGTTAAAAGCAGAGCTACTTTATTTCAAGCAGAAGGTGAGGTTCCAGTGTCTTGCTCAAGCTGTCTCTTCTTATTTATCCAACCAAGCCAATGCTTTTCATAGCAACCATTAAGTTACTTACACAGCATGTGAAACACAGAAAATCACTTTTTGTTCATTTTGGTTTTCTAGTGATTAACAGCACCTACTAAACACCAGTTTCAATAATTATTCTGTAAGTATTTTTTTTAACAGATGATGGCACCGGCCTTAAATTGTCTGCAGTTAAATAATGAGTAAGAAGTAGACCTGGTATTCAAACTCACCTACCTTACTCCAAAAGCTAAGGCCAGTTCACACTAACAGTTTATCAAATGTCATGCAGAAGAAAACAAGTCCAGAGGGATAAGGATACAGGTTAAGTAACTTTGGCCATTTAACACAGTTGGTGTTTTAAGATGCTCTCCCAGATCTGATGTGAAAAGAAGAAGGTATGAATCAGCCAGAAGAGGAAGTGTGGACATAGAGCATTTGGCATCACGGTGCCAAATGAATTGAAGACAGAAAGGAAGAATAAAGTGGTAAGCATCCAAGAGGGCTTTCAGTTATAAAATTTTGGACATAGAAACCTTAAAGAAAGTGATTTTTTTGAGAGATATTTTTGCTATAGTGCATGTGCATTCACTGGAGAGACAGATAGACAGAAAGCAAGAAATCACTTCCTCTGGAGGGATGGCCATGCCACAATCCCTTCTCCTCCATTCTGCTCCCATGATCTTGGGTTGGGCAAGCACGAACACGCGCCTGGCATGAATTTCAAGCCACCATGTCTGGCACTCTAACTGTAGTTGACTACGTGAGAATCCAGCAAAGCCATTATGTCATCTGTTAGTCCTGGAAAGTGTTTTCTTTGAAAACAAAATCTGTCTTACTTAATCGGAACAGTCATGCCACTGAGTTGCTCAGCCTCTAGACTTTTCTTCTCAGAGTATTTGTAGTAGTGGGTTTACTCATAAACCTAATTAAACATAGGCTCATTTGCACACTCAATTTCCAAAGATATGTGAGGAGCTTTAGAACATAGTTGTATGGTTTGGATTGGTTTTACTGAATTTATGAAAACCACAAGTAGACAAGAATGTTACTTCTTTCCACTCTAACTTTCCTTATATCACACTTTTCATGTAAGGTAAAGATGGAGTATTCATGAGCATTTTTTGTTATTTAGTTAAGATGAATTAGAGATCTACTTGGTTTGAATTTTGTAGGCTTATATGAAGACACTTCCAAAAGGTTGAGGAACAATAGAATTCAATTACTCTTTATTTTGGTGCCAAAATTTTTTGAAATCCAAGCATATATACTTTTAAATAATAAGCATTTTGCACTAACTTTTTGAAGACCCTGTGTATATCTGTACAGACAGAAGGCAGAATGAGGGTTCACAGCAGCTGGGGAAGGGAGGAATAGGGAGAAATTGCTTAATAATTAAGAGATTTTATCTGCAATGATGGAAACAATTTTGAGCTATGGATTTATATGATGATATCTGTGAATGCACAAAATGACATTGACTATTTCTTTGTAAGATGGCTAAATTTGTATTGTGTAAATTCCACTTTAATAAATTCAGAAGAAAATATTTGAGAGGTATGTTATGTAGTTAAGAAAAAAATCTTTACTTTTCTGTAGCATTCAACTTTCTATTGTCAGATTTTTTTTGGTGATCTATGTTCTCATATAAATAGATCTTTATATTTGCACTTAATTATTATTGTAATTGTTTTTCTGAATGCAGACTCTTCCTCTCCAGTCCCACACTACTTATAATATGCTTCAGAACCCCCAACTCTAGATCTTTACCTAGTCTTTAACAGCATAGACCAAAGATCATCCTGACATATAAGTGTATGGATGCTATATAACACAATATAGAATAACTTCTTAGAGAACTAAATCACCTTATACTTTGTAGGCTAACGTGGCTTGAAAACCTCTTATAACTTTGAGCAAAAACAAATTGATGACGTCAATGGAATGAGCCTTTCAAATCTCTCAGCTTCTTAGAACTTTCTCAAATTTCAACCACAAATTAGTCAGAGTGACATGATATTTAGAAGGAAGTTTGTTTATTTTAGTCTTTGATAATTTCCTGTGAACTAATTGGTTTTTGGCATCAGTCATTTTCCGTACAGAGGCAGGGGGCATCGATTTAAGAGATTACAAGATAAATCAATTGTGGACAATCGTCATTTTCTGAGTCACATAGCTGTTTACAAAATTCTATAAATGTATTTCTAATAACCATCTGTTCAATGAAAATGTTATCTAATTCCGGTTTCCTTTCTTGGATTGTTAATCACTATATAATATCTTTATAATTAGCTAGCTAATATGCTGTCATGTTATTTCCTTTTCCATATTTTTTTTACCTTTTTATAAAATAGCTTTTCTCATTAAATAAAAATTTGTAAATGTATAATCATAGGGAAGATGTGATTTTAATGACTAAATGTGGCATCTACCCTTTTCTTTTACTGCCTGGCATTTTCTAAATTTATTTCTATTTACTTACTTACACACTTATTTACTTATTTATTTCAGTCTCCTTTTGAAAGGGTATCATCAGAATTTCATCATTGTTCCTAAATTGTGTGTTGCCCTAAATGTTTAATAATTGTTTTACAGATTTTCTGTGGTCTTTATAACTAAATGTGGCATCTACCCTTTTCTTTTACTGCCTGGCATTTTCTAAATTTATTTCTATTTACTTACTTACACACTTATTTACTTATTTATTTCAGTCTCCTTTTGAAAGGGTATCATCAGAATTTCATCATTGTTCCTAAATTGTGTGTTGCCCTAAATGTTTAATAATTGTTTTACAGATTTTCTGTTGTCTTTATATACTTTTTTTATTATGTTTTTTATGTCTGGCTAGGCATTGAAGATAAAAATCCATAGCCCAAAATGTATATTAATTGGTCATAATTTAAGCACTGACAATTACATGTGGTTGAAATAAGTGGCCATTCTGTGACTCAATGTCATTAATAAACTATTTGTAAGTAGTTTCTTCAGTTGATTTCCTGCCTTCTATTTCACAGGCTGTCTTTTCTCACTCTCCTTAGTTGTACACTC
>NW_006159434.1:2265524-2271528 GCF_000334495.1 Tupaia belangeri chinensis
ATAAATGTTGGAGTGCTTTAGGGAACAGTTCTAGGACTTCTCTACCTTCACTTCCTAGATGATCAAATTCTGCCCCTCAGTTTTTTCTTTAACAAAAATCCTATATTCATTATTCCCAAGTTACTATGTCTCACCCAGATTTTGCCCCTCAAATTGAAGTTACAATAACTTAACTGCATGCTCAAAATCTTCTTTTGTATGTCTAAATTTCATTCGGTATAACATATCTGGAACTAAACCTTTGATTTCTTCCCAAATTTTCTCTGCCAACATGACTACAAACCTCAGTAAATGATATCATTATTCACATGGATACTCAGGCCAAAAGTTCTTTTTTTGGGGGAGAGGTTCTTGCTATAGGGCACGTGCACTCGCTAGACTGAGACAGAGAGATAGAAAGCGAGAAATCACCCCCTGGGAGGATGGCTACGCCACAATCCCTTCTCCTCCATTCTCCTCTCGGGATCTTGGGTATGCAGGCACACGTGCCAGCGTGAGTTTTAAGCCACTAGGTCCGGGATGTGAACCACAGTCGAGTAAGTGGGAGTCCAGGGATATAGCCATTACGCTAACTGCTAGTCCCAGGCCTAAAGTTCTTGACCCCTTTTTTTCTTTCATTCAAATCCAGTCCATTCAAAGGCTGATGGCTCAAACTTCAAAATATATTTTAAATATGGTTAATTTTTATCCTCCACTGCTACCAACTTAACCCAAGTCACCATCATTTCTTGCCTAGACAACTGGAAAAAACTCCTAGTTGCTTGGCCATCTTTTACACTTGACTTTTTTGATACTATATTTCCAACATAGCCATTAAGTTAATCATATTAAAACATGAAGTTCTCATTCCCTGTGACACACTACTTTTCCTCACTCTAGGTCTTTGGAACATTATTTCCTTTTCTTGAAATATTATTTATTCTGGCCCTGATCCCTTTCAAAAGCTGTAATTCCCTTGGGTCTCAGCTTCAGTTCCATAGAAAAGTGTTTTCAGACCCCTGAGACTTCACATTTTCTATTATATCCTTGTGTGACACTATATTCCTCTTCTTTATAGCACTGCTTGGAATTTAAAGTTCACATTTACTTCTGTTATTATGTAGCTAATGTCTGCCCAATAACTGTAAATACTCCATTATAAGTTCCATGAAAAAAGTGATCATGTCTGTTTTTGCTCATCCTGTTCTATCTTAAATATCTAGCAGTGTGCCTGGTATATTTTGGAAGGAAGGAAAGAAGGAAGGAAGGAAAGAAGGAAAGGAAGGAATTCTGTTATAAGCAAGGCATTAAAATGAAGATCTATAAATTACTACCTGTGAGAGTGTAAAAAGATGTCTATCTCTATAACTGTCTTGAATCCTCTCCATGAGACCTAGTCATAATACAGGTAGTTAATTTTCTTCTTTTTTTGATCCTTTTCTCACTTAAGGCCATGTGCATCCTAATGAGAAACTCCTATCACTGAGCACCCTGAATTAACTACCCTCTGTAATCAAAAATCTTAATTGATACCAGAGGTAAATTTGTCAATTTGGTATAGTTAAAACTTTTAGACAGGTAGGTGTGTGTGTTGGTGTGTGTGTGTGTATATACTTTATAGTAGAATATAGAAAGAAATATATGTATGTATAAACATAGTTATATACTAAATAGTTGTGTGTATCATGGTTTGTTAATAGTCACAGGAATAAATGCTATTTCATAAGTATTTTGAAATGAAATCTCATAATTTATAGGCATATTTTGTTTGAAATAGAGGTAAGTATAAATTTTAAAATATCTGATAATTTAATATTAGGCAAAAATTTTAAGAACTTAATAATTTAATATTAGGCACACATTTTAAGAACTTATGAGAAATAACTAGGTAAGAGATCGCTATGTATAAGCAGAAACTCTTAGAGACTGAATTAAGCTCCACTTTTAGTAAATGACCAAACTGTTTTACATACTTTTTATACTTTATTTATTCCTTCAGAGAAATGAGAGAGAGAGAGAGAGAGAGAGAGAGATCTCCTCAACAAGGTCTTTTAGTCATGATCCACATCTAGCCTCAGGCAGCCAAGTTCCATGGACATGCACACTTTCCTGGTGTATAAAGGAGACCTTGGTACATAAATATTGTATCCTCTCAAGTGGTTTCTGCATCACAGAGTGTTGTGTTACTGCTGCGCCATTGTGGCTGGCCTGATTTTATATTTTTAATTTTATAATAGCTCAGAAATACCAAAAATAGAAATTTAATGATTTCTACTATAGACTACAGAGAATTAAGATGAACAATTTTCTATTTCTACTCTAGATTTCTTTTGTTAAAGAAAGAGAAATAAAATTAAGGGATTTTGACCACTGAAAACCTTCTGCCCACATTTCACTCTCCTGCTCCACAGGTCTAGCCAGGAGCCAGGATAAGCCAACCAGCAGTCATCTATATTTGAGTTCTTAGTGGCCCCATTCAGGGATTTTGACCACCAAAGACCCTCTGCCCTGTTTTCACTCTCCTGCTCCCCAGGTCTAGCAAATCACCCTCCTTATTCTCTCTGTCTCTTTCCATGTCTCTCTTTATATATTTATATATTTTTTTAAAAATTTTAAACCCAGCTCTCTATTGATCTTTTGTTTTTCCAATTCTTACCTTTCCCCCTGCCGCCATAGGGTAAGTCAACCAGCAGCCATCTATATTTCAGTTCCGAGAGACCTCATTTTTTGACAGAATGATTTTTATTTTTTGAAAAAACAATTTTGACAAAAAATTTTTTCTTCTCTTTTTATTGTTTTTGTCTTGCCTTTCTCTCTCTTTCTCTCTCTGTTGGTATTTTCTGTTACTTTTCATTTTCTTTTTACCTTTTTTACTTTTCTGGTCAGCCTCCACACTCTGATTTTCTAGACAGGTCTAAGTGCTTGGTAGCCAAATATCTGAATACTTTTAGGGTCATATTAATTCTCAATTTTTACTGAATCAGCTGTGCAAAGAAAGAAAAACAGTACTCATTAGAAACTTCCGGTCACCACCTTCTGCATTCCTCTGAATGCTCAGATTTAAGTCAAAAAAGTAAACAAAAAAAAACAAAAAACAAAAAAAAAACCAAACTTATAAACCATACGATGACCAGAAACCACCTCAGAAGCACAAAAAAATATGAGAAACCAAGAAAATATCACTCCTCTAATGGAAAAGAATAATTCTTCTTCTTTCACAAAAGATACAAGGAAACTCATGGAAATGTCAGATAAAGAATTTAAAATATTCATAGTATCAAAGCTAACAGACATGTAAGAGCATAGAGACAACAAACTCCAGAAGATGCAGGAGAAAAGACACACCTAATTCCAGGAGGTGAGGAAGTTCTTGCATGATCTGAAAGAGAAGATACACATCATAAAAAAGAATCAAATGGAATTGTTAGAGATGAAGTTTATAATATAGGAAAAAAAAAACTTCCATTGAAAGTATCAAAAGCAGATTAGATTATGCAGAAGATCGAATCTCCTATGCAGAAGACAGAGCCTCTGACCTAGAAAAATTCACCAAAAAGATAATGAAAATAACCCCCCAAAATGAGAATAACATATAAGTAATACTAGATACCATTAAACACTTAAACATCCAGATCATCGGAATCCCAGAAGGTGAAGAACCTAATAAGGGTATTGATAATCTATTCCATGAAATCTTGGAAGAAAACTTTCCAAACCGAGAGAGGCACTCAAATATCCAGGCCCAAGAAATACAAAGCACACCACATAGAATTGACCCAAGAAGATCTTCCCCAGGGCACATCACAACCAGATTGCCAAAACCATAGACTGAAACAAGATACTAAAATTGGCAAGAAAGAAATGTCAAGTTGCTTTTGAAGGATACCCCATAAGGCTAACGTCAGACCTCTCATCGGAAACAATGCAAGCAAGGGAAGAATGGGAAAATATATTCAAAGTGTTAAGTGAAAAACAATTTCAACCAAGAACACTATACCTAGCAAGATTATCTTTCATATGGGGAAAAAAAGACAAAAGCTTTCTCAGATAAACAAAACCTGAAAGAATTTACCAGGAAAACTAAACTCAGACAAACAGAAATAAGAGTACAAAAAACAACGAAGAGAATGGCCAGCCTAATGGTAGAGACAAGTCTGGAGTTGAATGTTAAATTCCAGAGTTTAAATGGAAAGATCAGACCACAGTAACACTGCAAATTCAATAGAAGAGAGATCAGTTACATGAGCCTGAACTAGTGAAATTGATTTTTTTTTTTTACGTTAGGCTAAAACATTACTGATTTTCTTCAATGCTTTCATTTCCATATTTATGAAATTTTGTTTTCTCTTGAACTGTTGATAGGTTCATCTACCTACTCTTTGAACTGAATCCTAACATTTTTCCTGGCTTTAAGTTTTAAGCAATTTTCTCTTAACATTTTTTTATTTTGATCTATTAAAATTAAAACTTTTTTCATTAAAATGCATTAAAAATACCTGTTAATACCTATTTAATAACTGAAGTAAGTTATATAGCCCCAGTGAGGTGCTACTTTATAGTATGTTCATTTGACTCACTGAGTCTTACACCTAAAGTCAGACATGCATACATAAATATGTATATATTATCTCTGCTTGCTTTTGAAAGTCTTTAAATTAATTAAGATCTTTAGTGAATCAATAAAATGTGGAAAAAAGGGCATGGAAAACAACTGTACATACCAGAGACAGTGTGGGAGAAGGGGAGGAATTGGTGGATGGTGAGAGGTAGAGAATCAAGGTGTTGGGGGAAGCAAAATATATAAGAAACAAGAAATAGAAAATTATTTGTTGATGATAACATGTATGGTTATATCTTTGATTGAGCCAATATTTATTATATATTGGATGGAAAATCTCATTTTATATACTGTATTGATGTACAGTGAATGACTGTTAATTAATTAATTAATTAATTTGGAAAAAGAAAGAGAAATAAAGATAAAGGGTAAGCCACAAATTGAAAAGTATAATTAATTCAAACCATGAATTTTCCTATTTCCATCTACAAAAGTAATATTAGCTGAAAGTTAATGATATCCTTCTTGTATATATGTCATTGAAACTTTATCATGTTACATGAGTTTAGATTCAAAGGTGTGATCTCCTTTATTTGTAACTGGTCGTAAAGTATCATTCTCTGTTCATGTTTGTGTGCACGTATGCCAATGGATGCCCACCCCCTAACCCCCGGACACCTAAATAACTCTTGTCATTTAGAATATAGAAACCATAAAGATATGTTATCCTTAGACTAGAATGCATAAAATTAACACGAAGGTCTGATATAGTGTGAAAATGTGGGTTTGAGTGCTGTCCCATGTTTTTATTATCATTTGTTTTGGATCTCAGAGTTAATTATATTCTTCACTTCATATCTTAATATGTGCATTACTTGGTATATTACCATTAGCATTTTCTTCTTTGCTTCTTATCCACAATCCCACTCCTCTATCCACTTTGGAGCCCACTTTCATATGTTTAACATATTTTTTTCAAACCTACTTTCCATAGGCTTATTACCTATTGAAAAAGCCTTGAAAAAAATATTGTATTTGGGGAATGTGTGACTTTTATTTTACATAAATGACAAAATGATTTTTAGTTTTTCTGATTTTTAGTGAGTTCCTTGTCACATTCTAGATATTAGTGCTTGGTTAGCGATGAACATTGAAAATACCTCCCCCCACTCAAAAATTGCTCTCTTCATTTTGCTTACGACATTCTTTGAAGAACAGAGATTGTAATTTTGCATAGTCAAATCCATTAATTTTTTATCCTGGTGGTTGGTGCTTTTAGAGTTTTGTTAATAATACCTTTACCAACCTCTTCTTCTAGAACAGAGGCTCTTCAGATCTATATTGCATGTTCCTTTATATGCTGAAGAAACTGACCTTGGCTTTTTCTTTTCTCACAGCAGGATCACAAAACTCTTGACAGGCCCTCTGTGCCTTATCGATCTGCAGACACCATAGAGACATCTTTAA
>NW_006159434.1:2271572-2292628 GCF_000334495.1 Tupaia belangeri chinensis
AATTAGTTTCCTCCTCCATAAATGTCCTACGGTTCACACAAAAGACACCAGCCTCTTGAGGGGGACCTTTACAATTTTCATTGACACCAGTCCTTTCAAGTTACTCCATGCTGCTAAATTAAAAACCACCTCCCTTGATGTGGTACTGTGTAACCTTACAGAACCTTGCCCCTGCTTGTGCTCTCCTTTCCTTTACAAGGCTCGCTCACTATAAGCTTTCCCGACAACTCACAGACTTACCTGCTAAGATAAAGATGGTATACTTACCTGTGCACATAGCTAACCAGAGAAAGATACGTAATCTCTGAATCTCAGATAGTCTTCAATCCTTTTGAACTGACCAGTTGAACAAAGGAAATGTACACATCACATCTTAGTCTCTTTCAACGTGAAAATACATGATTTATCATATCACAGTTTCCATAAGTTTCTTTCATTCACAGTTTAACAAACTAAGGACAGTAGTTTCTGCAGTTCTATATAACCTGTTACTTAGCAGGACTCTAATGTGCTACAAAAGTACAAACCAAATTGAGACTTAAGCTTAGAGAGATCAGGACGTTCCCTTGGGTTGACCCATTTCGGAAAGAAATTTTACATGATAACATTCAAAGGACTGTGTTTGTGTTGGACAATTCCAATTAAACATTTCATAACGTTTTCAAGTAAAAAAAAATCTATCTAAAGTCAGTTTCTCTATAAAAGAAGTTTATCTTGCTCAAGACACAATCTACTGGAATGGAATTATCACTTTAAATGGCAGTAGTCATCAAACTCCTCTCAGGCTCTTAAAAAAACATCATTTTTTTCAATTTAGTCTTTGGTAAGCTTATAAATCTTTGCCTCCATTATGGAGTCTGTTGCCTCATTTAGAGGACCCATTCAATAAATAAAATTCTCACAAATTGTGGACTCATTTCAGTAATGGGAACAATTCTAACTTGAACACACACTCATCATCATCATCATGCTCAAAAAATCTTTTTGTGATTTGGGATACAGTCTTCTAAGGAAGTTTCTTTTAACATTTAAGGATATAGTATCATCTTCAAGTTACTAATAATACTTTCATCCTGGGGACTTGACAGTATCCCAAAAGATTCTTCATCATATTATAGATATTTAATTTTATAGCAGGATCTCAAATGGCTAATATCAGACAACCATTCAAAAAAGTCTCTAAAAATATACCAGTTCCCTTTAAAAAGATCTGCTTTGGTCAAGTGAATCATAATATTCTTCAATAGACTTCACTCAAATGACATCTAAATGTCTATGATATACAGGCAGATATTTTAGATTTAGACAGAACAAATGCACCACAACTTTGCCTACTCTTCTGCACACATCTGCCATATAACATTGCCTCCTGCAAGAGAAAGGGAAAAAAATTTAAGAAAGAATTTCTTTAAGTCAAAGTTATTTCAGATTTGTGTTGCAATTGATGAGCATGATGAACAAATCTCATCATTGATGATAGGTTTGCTAGTATCTGATATTATTTAAGGGTCTTGTCCATACATCACTGTTGTAGCAAGTTCAATAGCGATTTTCCTGACCTTCTACATATACCTACCCCATTATATGTGCTATAGTAACACAATGGTAAATTTCTTGCTCTCAGTATATTTAAGTCTGTGTTGCATTGTCCATAGGAAGTCTATGATCCCTTTGATTCAACCAGGAACCCTAATGTGTTCACTGAGTTTTTTGTACATTCATTAATCAACAACCATACAGACAAGTGCTCAATATCATCTAGCCCTTAGAATAATTCTAAACATTGTTATTTAACTACTAAAACACACAAGTAGTTATATTCATACCGTAAGCAAAACCCCTTAAAGAGTTCATTATGTTTTTAACCTCTCCTGTTATTTAACATTGTAACATTAGAGTCCCTCCCCCCTTTCTCTGTTTACCTGTCATTTACAGAGATCCCACCCAATATATGAGATTCACCGTTGGATGAACCATTAGAAGAAATTTATTTCTCTTTCTATAGACCTATTTTTAGTACATTATGCAATTTTCATTTTTCATTAATGTATCAGCAACATTAAACTGAAATTTTCAATACATAAAATTTCCCATGCTTCCCTTTTATTTTGAAATGACTGTACCTCTGATACCGCCTCTTAACATTTAAAAGTAGACCATTTCAGGCTATCTGTGCAGTAGTAATACAACGCTTCATGATACTGAGACCATGTAGGAAGGTACCAGGTTTGTGTTCCGAGGTCTCCCAGTGCATGCCAGTTATGCACACGTGTGCTTTTGATACCAGCTGGTTGAGGCTGGGAGTGGATCACAGTATAAAGACTCTGTTGGAGGTGCCTCTCTCTCTCTCTCTTTCTCTCTCATTTAAGAAAATAAACTTTAAAAATAAAATACAGATTATTTCATTAAATATATCTGGCCAATATGAAGGCTTAACAGTGACCAGGAGAATCTGTACGTGAGTCCACAGAACTTTACAACAAACAAGTCCTTAATAGCTTTTTTATTTTTTGACCTGATAATTCATAAGCCACATCCACAATAGGACAGCTTTGATTTATAAAATTTTACCTCTAATGTCATCAGGTCAGAGTGTGTTCAGTTACAGGTAATAGCAAACTCAAAGAATTTGGCTAAACAGAGAAGGATTTATTTTTATGACATAAAAAGAAGCCCAGTGGCAGGAAGTTCAAGGTTGTTAATGAGACTCAACAATGCCAACAGGGAGCCAGGATCCTTCCAACTTTCAATTCTGTGGATCATAGAGTGCAGAGTCTTTCATGCTTAAGGGTATCCAGTGGTCATAGAAGACCTGCTGGCTTCAAAACCAGTGAGACAGGCAAAAGGCAAAAGGTGAAATGATGAAGAGATTTTCCTAGAGATATATTGCCTTTTTATTAAGAGTGGATTCCCTCCTCAGGGATTTCTGCCTATATGAGGGGACTTCAAAAAGTTCATGGAAAAATTGAACTAAAGTACAAGTTTACTTTGGTGCAAAGAAAATGTGAAATCTTTGCATAGATTTTTTTTCCCCCAGAATACTCATATTCCATGAACTTTTTGAACATCTTTCATATCTTGGCTAGAATTGTGTCACGCAGTCACCGTATCTCCGAAAGAGGCTGATAGATCAGATATTTCAACATGGGCACATTGACACCCTGAATAAATATGAAGTTCTGTTAGATGAAGAAAAGAGTCTGAACTTTATTTAGGCCATAAGTAATTTTATCACTTTGAAATCACCAAATAATACAATAAAGGTATAAAGCTATGCATAAAACATTTACAATATTTCTTCTTCTCCCATAAATATTAACCAGTCACACACCAAGGTTTCTAGCTATAGGTACATAACTAGTTAGGGATTACAGAAGTGGTTTGAAAGTGCTTCAGATTCCTGTTGCATGTTCCTTGAAATGTAGACGATCATTGACAATTATTTTGCTTTCATCAGAAATTGCTCTGGAATAGGAAATACAAAAATTCATAAAGACTCTACATTAAAGATTTCAACCTTTAAAATGTCTCAAACTCTAGTTGAATTTCTTTGTGCATATCAGCTACAGTCGTAAAACATAGATTGATTATCTTCTTGCCAGCATCAAGTATACCAGAAACTTAACTGACCATTCTGCACTTTAATGGGTCAATATTCATGAGACTCTGTTCTTTTCAACTTGCAAAGGCTATAGTCATGATACTTCTGTAATATATGGTCAAAACAAATTATGATGTAATATCTCTGGAACTTTTATATACTGTTAAATTAACCGAGTCTCTAGTACTTTTTATTTTCAAGGCATTTCAAATCCATGTGGCCTGTCTGATTTCAGTTCTAAAATTGCTTGATTATTCATGGACTAATTCTAACGAAAAGCAGTTTATCAGTCAGTCTCCGCAGAACTTAACTAATGCATAGATACATGAGAAAATGTCTCCATATTATACTGATTCTACAGTTTTTCTAAGGACATCTATGCATTTTCCAAATAAAATACCTACATAAAATCCTTTCTAGTCCAGCCAAAACACAAGAACCTTGAGAGGAGGGGAGAGGGTATCATTATACTTTCAATCATATCTACTATGTGAAGTTTCACTACATAGTTAAAAGACATTTATTCAAAATCCCATGCAGTCTGGTGCACAGAGACCTTTGTCCTATCTTGGATTTTCTTGTATTTTGCAAAGAGAAAATTCATTAAACTCAATCCCTACAATCTACAAGCACATGATACACATTTTCCCCCCTAAACAGGGACTCACCATACTATTAAATTGAACTGCTGGGAGCTTTTCTTATGCTCAGGATGTAGACAGAATGAAAAAGATATTTGCTTCTAGGGTAACACACACAAAAGTAAGACAATGTAAAAATTATACTGTGGAGCTAATGTAGATGGGTGGATGAAAGAAAATCTTGACAAACCGAATCCCAGAGGGAAAAAAATCCTTGATATGTGAGCAAAGAACTGTACTAATCTCTTTTTAAAAATTATTTATTGATTTAAGTACATTTGTTATTATTATTTTTTTAGTTTGACCAGAAACAGAAAGAGAGAGTCAGAGAGAGAGAGAGAGAGAGGAAGCGAGAAAGCAAGCCACCAGGTCCTGGACTCAAACTATGGTCAGCCAAGTGGGAATCCAGCACCTTTAACCACCACGCTACTTGCCGGCCCCAAGAGTTGTGGTAACCTCTACACTAGGAGCAAGCAGCTAGGCTGGATTATCAGATTTGTCATGCATAGAGAGTATGCGGAGATCAAGGAACTCAAACGGACTTGGATAATAGTAGCTAAAATTATGGAAAAAATGATGGATATTTTCTTCTGCCTAAAATGAGTCAGTTTATTTGAGATGCTTTCAAGAGGGAAGAAAGTTATTGAAATTTATAGCTCCATTTGTTGTTGCAGATAATCCATAAATATTTGTACTGACAATAATTAGGTATACGTTAAAAAAAAAAAAAAAAGCAATAGACTCCAAGATGGAGTAGGAGAACGATTTAATAAAACTTTTATTTAATGAAAAGGAGAAATTGCACAAAAGTACATATAAAAATTAGTTCATGGTACAATTTCTCAATTTATTGAGGGTTAACTGAAATTCTGTGAAAAACATATCTCTTAAATGTACAGTCAAATATCTTATGATATTTATGTATATACTTGACGTATATTATTTGAAGCATGCATGTATATACATATATATGTACAATAGGTGTGTGTGTGTATGTGTGTGTGTCTGTGTGTGTGTGTATGTATTTATGGACTGAATTTTGTCTCCCCAAAATTAATTCATACACTGATATCTTAACCTGTAATATGACCATTTAAAGAGATAATTAAGGTTAAATGGAGCCCCAAATCCAATATTACTGGTATCCTTATAAAAGGAAGAGAAGATACCATGAATGCCATCTAAAAAGTGACAGGTTTTTCAGTTACTATTGCTGTAACAAATAACTCCAAATCTTAGTGACTTAGAACAATAACAATACTTAGGTTTGCTTGAACATTTGCAACTTGTGCAACACTTGACTGAGATAAGGTTGAGGAGTTTGGAGGATGAGGTTGGAGACTAAAATTACTTGAAGGCTGGCTCACTCATGTTTAGTAGTTAATGTGGGTTGTTGGTTGAGACCTAGACCTACACATGGTCATTTAAAGTGAGCTGGATTTCCTCACCATGTGGTGAGTGACAAGAATGATAATTTCAAGATAAAGAGAACTACGCAGAAGCCATAGTGCATTTTATAATAGTCTTGGGAGTCAGCCAGTATGACTGCCATCACATTCTATTTGTTGAAGCAGGAGTAAAGGACTCTTCAGGTTAAAGGGCAGGGGAAATACAATCTAACTCTTGGTTGGGGGGTGGTAAGAGACTAGAAGGCCCAGCTGTAGTAATTCACACTAAATGCTGCTGCTCAGCAGGCCAAGAACACCTGGGAGACCCAGATTCCCAGCTACCCTAAAAATTTGGTCACAGTGGTGTGCACCTGTAGTCCCAGCCACTTAAGAGCATGAAGAGGGAGGATTGTGACAAAAGACCCTGTCTAAAACAATGTTCATGTGTATATGCAAACACACGTACAGACACACACACCCAATACACCATGCAAAAAAAAAAAAAAAAGATTCTAGAAATGCATGAAGAACCCTTTCTCCATTCAGGTAGTTGTACCACAGCTGAGTTCTGCATTTGAAGTCCAATCTAGACACAAGTATAAATGAATTAACTGTGGGAACCTCTGAGGAGCAGAACTAGGAATTGAGGTGGAAAGAAGGCTGACTTTCTCAGTTGATATGTATTTTTGTACTTTTGAATTTTTAACATAATCCTAAATCATATTTAAAGAAAATCATGCAAATTAAAAATACTGACATCTCTAAGTACAAGTATTACTGAAAATCAATGCATATGTGAACTGTCAAGGAATGTACATTTTTTACAAAAGGATAGATTCAAATCTACTACTCTAAATTTGCATATGAGGAAATAGCTACCCATTAATGGCAGTCACTTGGTGGAATTATCAGATACTCTCTACACTTTCTGGATCATTGCTAAAATTCTCACTCAGTCGTCTATTGCACAGAACTGCTGTGCACACAGATATATTACCTACAGTGCTGCTCTAAGGCCATAATGTCATGTACTATGTATAAAATGTTTGCAGAACAGCAGTAGAGAACTGCAGAGAATAACATTAAAACTTCTATTTGATTTGTTAACCCTATAAAAACATGTGATATCATCAGTAGGGCTACTGTCTGGAAGCAATTAAGGAAGTTCACTTGCCCCATGGAATACACTAGGTGGTTCTGGCTCCTCCTTCACTTCAAATTCCTGGCATATTGATGCTTTTCTGTTTTGTTTTGTTTTGTTTTGTTTTTTCTCTCTGACCCTATCTTCATTTCCAAAACAGTGATGGCAGGTTTGTCTGCTTTTAATCAATTCAATAATATGACTAGTAAAATATACCCAGAACTTTCCAGGATATCAATGCAGAATGCTTCATTTCATCTTTCTTCTTTGAGATAAGAATGATTAAAAAAGAATTATGTATACTTGGAAAGGAACAAAAGGTGCATAGCTGAAGAATGGCAAAAATGAAAAAGGCCTAAAACGTGTGATTAGTCAGATGTGGTAGATAATAGAAGAAAATGCTTTGACTTCACTGAACAAAGAGTAATCACACTTACCTTGTACTGTAACAGCACTTCTCATGCTATTAACAGTTCCTCCCTCCCACCCCCTGGGTAAGTAGCACCTTTACCGTCATGGTTGGCACATTCATGTGAACTATGGTTGGGCAGCCTAACTGGTGAAAGCTTCCCTCACTGTGCTGGAAGGCTCTCTGCAGAGCACCCCTGTGAGAAACCCGTGATAGCAGCTTGCATCTCTCAACGGTGTAAGCAATTTCTGAAGAAAGTATTTGACAGTACCAGAGGGAGATGTTAGAAAAGAAGGTAATGCAATTCTATGCCAGGCTGAGTTAATTCAGCTATGAGAAATTATGTAATTAGATAATAATGACCAACAATTGGGCGGTTATTGTCAGCATACATCATTTAAAATTTTAAGTGAAGCAGGAGTTTTTAGAAATGCCTACTGACAGTTGCCTAGAATGGAATTACTAAACAGGATAGTGTTCCATCATGTTTTCTGTTCTATAGTCATTATTTCACGTTATCCAAGCAGTTCAGACAAATGCGCCAAAATTTCTGAAATTACTTTGAAAATACAATTTTTAATTACTGAATGCCAAGAAAGAAGGAAGAGTTTCTTTTCACTTTTCCAACAACTAGAAAAGCAGTATTTGTAGGAGTAGATAAATACATATCAAAGCACACTGAATTTAATAAATTTAAAGCCATATCAGTAGGTCCTTTTGTGGTTTAGTGAAATAAAATAATTTGAACTTATTTTACTTATTAAAATATTCAACATGGGAAAATATCATCTTCTAATATTTGCTGGAAGAAATTTCATTTCAGATTTGACTATTAAATTTTACCTATGATTTACTTTTTAAATCCCAAAGGTTTTATTAAGAGACCATATAGGACAACATCAAGGGGCTTTTTATAAAGACTTAAGAAATGCAATATATTTAATACCTTTCCATAGCATTTTCTTTTCAAATTTCCAAAATGAAATTAAGCAAACAATACTAGTGTAATGTACACCATTAAAACTAAGTTTAGATGTAAAATTATGACTAAAATAAATATTATGGACTGTGAATCCATGAAATAAATAGTACTGCTAATGAGTGATTTACAAAATAGAACACAATGCAAAATAAGATATAAAATAGGGACCAGCAGATGGTGTAGTAGTTACATTGCTGGACTCCCACATGGCCAAAAGTGATTTGAGTCTCAGACCTGGAGGCTTGAAACTCACACAAGCACGTATGCTTACGTGCCCAGAGTCCCAAGAGGAGAATGAAGGAGAAAGGATAGCAGCATGGCTATTTTCTCTGGGGGGGGGGATTTCTCACTTTCTGTCTCTCTGTCTCTCTCTGTCTCTCTGGCAAGAATATACACCCTATAACGAAAGTCTCTTAAAAAACGATATAAAACAAACTAAGGTAAATACAAAATAAAGACAACTTTACAAGATGAGCCCCAATTGAGAATCAGTATGCAGAAATTTACATCATAATATCCTGCAAAATAATTTTAAATGGGCCACAGATTTAGTTCTGAGCTTCCTGAGTCTTATTATTGACCTTATCCATTATCTCTTTCTGGAATTAGCAAGGATTTCATGTAAATGATGTACACACTCTAGCTCTTTGTTTCTATCTTCCAGATTATCTGTCCACCAGAGAAGGGAACTGGGTCCCCACTTGCACCTTGACTTGGAGATATGTGGTCCATGGCTTGGAGGGACCTGCTGGCCACACGAGACCTGCAACTACCACACGTGCTGTGGCCACTGCATCTCTTCTCTTTTCTGTAAGTAAAGCCTCTTCATTACAACCAGTGCCTTCTGCGTTAAGTCCTCCTTGGTGACTTTTTTTTTTTCTTTTTTTGGAGAGGTTTTTGCTATAGGGCGCGTGCGCTCGCCAGACAGAGACAGAGAGACAGAAAGCGAGAAATCACCCCCTAGGGGGGATGGCCACGCCGCAATCCCTTCTCCTCTATCTCCTCTCGGGATCTTGGGCACGCACGCACACGCGCCTGGCATGAGTTTTAAACCACCGGGTCCAGGACGCGAACCACGGTTGACTACATGGGAGTCCAGAGACATAGCCATTACGCTAACTGCTGGTCCCGTCCTTGGTGACTCTTAAGCCCTTGTGGAAGAAGCAGTAGGCCAAGAGCTGTGGGCTCCTTGATATCACTGTTGGCATTGCTACAAACTTTGTGGTCCTTGCACTGGGGATCATTGCTTGGGATTGGTTGCTGGATCTTCCTTCTGAACAGTTGTTAAGGAAGTATGAGAAATAGAATGGGAATACTGAGAAAGAAACCGCAAACACTATCTTGAATAAAGTGATAATTTAATAAGTTTTCTCATAATCTGCAATAATGCTCTAAGTAGAGTCATTGATTCTTTATAATTATACCATTGGGTCTAAAGAATTGAAAATATTTGGTATAGGAAACACAGTAACAAATAAGTGTACAACTTTATAAGATATAGATATTAGAAAGAGATAAATAGATATGTAGCTGTACAGCACTCTGAATCTTCTGCAAAAGACAGGAAGATGGTATTGTCTAGTCACCAGTGGTAATCCCCATGAAGGCCAGATGTGCTTTCAATATTGTTCATGAATATACATAGCATTCTCTGTTTAAGTCTTAAAATAGTTTTCATGTCATTAGTCCCCATCCCACACTGACTTTAGAAACAGTGGGTCCTGGGGCCTGCAAGTGGCATGGTAGTTAAGGCACTGGACTCCCACATGGCTATCCGCCGTTCCAATCCTAAACCTAGTGGCTTGAAAATCATGCAGGGTGTGTGTGTATTCATGCCCCAAATCTCAGGAGGAGAATGAACAAGAAGGTATTATGGTGTGGCTACCACTCCTGGGGGGTGATTTCTCACTTTCCCTCTCACTGTCTCTCTCTGGTGAGTGCATGCTCTCTATGGCAAAAACCTTAAAATAAAATGAATAAAATATAAAATAAAATATAGCAAGTCTTACTCTTGTGTTCCAAACATGTTGATGCCAAAAGATCCTTGCTAAAAGGAATTGCCACTTCTAAATGTGCTGATCTAGGCAGCCATGATTGTGCCAGGTATCCTCCAACTAAGTAACTACATCAGAGGGTGACCATCTGTTTCAAGGACTAGAGAATCTTAGATTTAACTACTAAAGATAAACAAGATAGGTTAATCAAATACCTGTATTAGAAACAGCAGAATTGGGAAACAGAGACTTTTGATATTTTTTAGGAAATGGAAGTAGCTAGTCTTTGAGACAGAGGAAGGAGGTAAGAATCGAGTTATAGATCACAATGTCATGTAAAGCTTTTGTTAATTCAGAGAATACATATTTGCACTGAAAGTAAATACTGAAACATCATACAAATAGAAGGAGAGATGGAGAGAGAGAGAGAGAGAGAGAGAAACCCTGCACTGATCTTGGTTTCTGATTGCTCACCAACTACCTCATATCTTTCAATATAGTAGTTTCTTTCCCCAGGTTTCTGAGGACCTCACTGTATTTTTACAATAACTCCCACTATTTACTGAGCTACCTTGAGTGAACTTACTTTCTTATCAAAAGAACATATAAAAATAAATTGTTACTAATACAGACACGATATTAGAAACAAGAAGAACAAGAACAACACCAAAATAATAAATTACTTTTTAATAACAAAGCTGAATGTTTAAAGAAGTTGAATGTTTCACAAAGTTATTTCCTCCTCAGAAGGGTGGGTCAAACATAGATGCAGGGAGTTGGAAAAAGATGTGAAACACTGATGTCATGCTATTTATAAGCTGAATTCAGTGGGAGCTCACAAAGCTCTTAGTAGGCTCACAAAGTCCATAGCAGTGCTCACAAACACTTTCTTCCTCTTGGAACTTGTGACTGTGTGTGGAGAACACTCACAGAGTGCTTCTTCCCTCTCGGAGCTCACAATGCATGCAGCTGAGCTGAGCTGAGCCAAGGTCAAGCCAAGTCAAGGCCATCAAGGCTCACTAGCCTGAACCAAGGCCAAGCAGAGCAGGGCTAGGTAGCAGGACAACACAAGGCAGCATTAGCTGACCAGGTGCTCCTTTCTCTTAAAGTGGCTGCAGACAATAGTGGCTCATTGCTAAAACTAAATTGTCACACACGCACACACACACAAGTGTCACTTTCAGTGGTGTAAAACAGCAAAGTCATAATTACATAACAAGCACACAAGTGCAATACAACTAATAACATAAGTTGTTTACCCTGTGGTCTTCAAACATGATAAGATAGGAAGTGAGGGAACCAGACTAAATCATTCTGACTCCATTTGCAATACAGTTAGGCTATTTTTTTATCTAAACAAAAGAGCAAAAGAGGGTTTTCATAATACTCTTCAAGCAAATACTAACACCTATTCTGCATATGGATTATAGATGCAATATAAAGTATGAAATTTCAGTATTTTCTTACACTAGGTTTAAGAGGAGGTTGTATAATCTACTACTCAGGCACTCATTTATTATGCATTTTCTTATCTACAAGAAATAATTAGAGTTATGCAGCACAATTTAGCTAGAAAAGATATTGGTCAAAATAAATTCTAGGAATTTGTTACTTGTTGGTACATACAAAATGAGCATGATGTGGCCTATTAAGCATGATACACTTGCTGCTGTAATTGATAACCCCCTGAAATATTCATATTTTATAAAAATGGAAGTTTATTTTTCTAAAGTCTATTTTATTTATTTTTTTCAAGGGGGAGAGAAAGGGAAGTACTCTTGAAAGGGTCTCACTGTGCGACAATCTTCCCCAGTCCTCACACCTCCAAGCCAGACAGAAATACAGATATGTGCGAGTGCACCTGATGCGTTCATGTCAAGCTAGGATCCAAACTTGGGCCTTTCATGTTGCTCTAGTATCGCTTAACAGTGATTTACCATCTGTGCCACCATGGCTGAGCCAACAGCTTACTTTTGACTTACATAAGAGTTCAGTATGGATATAATTGGTCAGTTCACCTTTTTCAAATGGCAATTCACTTACCCATGCTCCTTTCATTTTGTAGCTCCACTATATTGAATGTACCATTAGCAAAATTGCTTTTATTCCACCTAGCTAATGGGGAAGAGAGTCAGGAGAGTCACATATGGGAATTTTCTGGGCAAGACCAAGAATTGACACACATCACCTCTCATTTCTATTGTCTTGAACTCAATCACATGGTCATACCTAACTTCAAGAAAGATTGCAAAATGTCAGCAGGTGTGGTGGGTAAGACCCTGGATCCCACATGGTCAACTCTGCAGTTTGAGTCCCAGACCCAGAGGCCTGAAAAACATGTAGGTCATGTGTGTATGTGTGCCTAAAATCTCAAGAGGAAAATGGAGTAGAAGGGATTGTAGTGTGGCCATCTCTCCTGGAGGGTGGTATCTCCCTTTATTCGCTGCCTTTCTCCAGTGAGTGTCATGCTCTATGGAAAAATATCTTAAAAAAAGAAGAAAAAGAAAGAAGGAAAGAGAAAGAAAGAGAGAGATTGGAAAATGTATCTGAACTTTTTTAAATTATTTTTTTACTATTATTATTTATACATTCAATCCCTATATATCATTTAGATTGTAAAGAGAATTTACCCAGCATGAAATGTACCTCAGATCAGTCCAGTTGAGAATACTATACACATTATAATCAACAGGTAATAACCATTTCTGTGTTCCACAAATGTCTCTTTTTTTTTTTTAACTTTGTGCCAAGAAGAAGAGTAAACTGATTTAATGAACATCTGGTAGTTGGGACCACATATAATAATACAAACTACATATTCAAATGTATCTATTAGGTCATCAGGTAAGTCATGATGTATTTTTCTATATTATTCTATGTATAATGCGTCATGACTTTCTTAACAACCCAATATTTACAATCTGATATCAATTGTCATAAAATTTCTTTCTGAAGGTATTTTAAAAATATGCTTAGTATATGCAAAAGAGTTTATATTTACTGCTTAGCTATTTTATGTTCAAATGTTCAATAACGCTTATTGTTTCTTATATACTCAAAACGGAAAGCCAGCTAAAGATACAGTTTATATAATTGATTGAAAAATGTCAACATTCTCCTTCTAAAAACATACTTTACTAACATTGCTTTTGTAATGTTTAATCATCAAATTATACGTTCAAAATGCACAGGAAGAGAAAAAGTAAAAATATTGTCTAATATAACTTCAATGGATTAAGAATTCTGATAGTTCATGCAATAACCCTAATATGTTATTATGCATGATTTAGCAGTAGGCAGGGAGATTTACTTCACATGTACTTTGATTAACATTAGTAACTTTCTCACTGATTTTCTGTTTTGTATTTGTTTGGCTTTTGTATTATGAATGAAGGATAAATATCTATCTAAAGAGAGACACTATTTGACCCAGTGTCCCCAGATTACTCATCCAGAGAGATTTCCATTCAGATTATTTTATATTCCTAATGTTTGATTTTTAGTAGGTGACATTTTTTTTGAGTACCTACATGTGTAAACTCATTAATTCTCTCAGAAATTATAAAAGTTTCACATTGTCATAATTATAGGAAGAGCTGGCATCATGCCATATTAGTTTTCTAGAGCTGCCATAGCAAAGCTCCAAAAAACTATGGCACTTAAAACAACAACAACAACAACAACAACAAAAGCACAAGCAAACAAACAGAGATTGATTATGTTATAGTTTGGGAGGCTAGAAGTCTGAAGTCGAAGTATTGTCAGGGCCATACCCTCTCTGATAGCTCTACAGAAAAACCTTTTCTTTGCAATATTTTTATTTTTATTTTTTAGGTTTTTGTCACAGGGCACATGTGCTCACTGAAGAGAGTCAGATAGAGACAGGCAGAGGGGAAGCGAGAAACCACATCCCAGGGGGGAATGATCATGCCCAATTCCATCTCCTCCATTCTCCTCTCAGGATTTTGGGCACACAGGCACACCACTTTAAACTTCTAACGCTTTCCAGCAATCCTTGGCATTCCTTGTCTTGCAGATGCATCCCTTTAGTCACATACCACCTTTCCTGTATATATCTTCAGCTCATCTTCCCTCTGTGTGTCAGTTTCTGTGTCCAAATTTCCCTTTTCTATAAGAATGTCAATCTTAATGGATTAATGTCCATTCTGATGAATTCATTTGAACTTGTTTACATCTGTAAAGACACTACTTCTGAATAAGATCACATTCCAAGATGCTGGGCATTAGGAGTTCACCATATTTGGAGTGAAAAATGACAACCCAACCTATTAACACATGCCTAAGTACTGATGAAATAATCGACATCGTGTCCACCCTCTTAACCGTTGCACTCTCTTTCCTCTCTCTCTCTCTTACTTTTATTTCTCTTTGTGTATTTATATCTAGCTATTTTCTGTCCATTTAATATTGATAAAACTCCAAAGAAAGAACCTACTGCTTTCAAGTCTGTATTTTTAGTAGTCTAATACTGCACTTACCACTGCCTGTCATTCCTACATTTTTGAATGTCCATAGCTCTCTTTTGCACTAGACTTTAAGTTTCTTGAAAACAGGAATTCTCTTTGTTCATAATATTTTATCCTATAGTGCAATGCATATATTCAGTACTTAGTATTTATTAAAGTAATTTTATTTTACAGCTATAAATTAGAATAAGACTCTTCAAGTTAGGTTTTTATAAGGTTCAAAATTTTATGGAGCTTAAATCGATATTGTGTGCTCGTTTTTATCACAGACCAAGAAAACTATAAACTTTAAAAAGCCCTTTTAAACTTTATCTTTTTCTGTCTGAAACTGTATGTCATATGTGTGCGTACATGCAATGAACAAATAAACAACTTTTATTATTAAGACATCTTTTTGGTGTTTTGTTACCCTGACAACTTTGCTCTGCCAATGACTTTCTATCTTGACACCTGATAAATTAGAGATGGGAGTAGAGGTTAGACGATGCTATTTTGGGACATCTGTGACTCACATCGTGAATCACATTCTGGCATGCTCTAATGAGAGATCAATAATGTTTTCACAGAGAGACCCTATAGTGTTTTATAAATGATAAGAGGTTAGTGTAAAGTGCAGGAGACAAAGTACTAATCATATTTCTACCTGAAGGAATTTGTTTTTGCTTTTTCTTCCCTCTAAATCACACCTTGAACATGATAAATGGGTGAAGAATGAAATAAATACAACAGATGCTAGAATTTGTTGGTCTGAGTGTCCCATAAAAAAATGGATATATTTATTTGTTACTGCAAAATGTGTGACTATTGTCATTATCCTATCTTCCATTCATTTATCTTTGGAGTTTATCTTTATCCAAATTCTTTGTGAGTCATAAAAATCTATCAGTATATTTAATGATTAAAATTATTGATTTTATATTACACATTAAATTACAGCTTATGAAGCACTTACAAATAAGCTGTCTTTATATAAGGCCAATGTTTACTACAAAGAAAAAAAAATTATGGGACTAGCATGGTCAAACTGGAAACTATTAGAGATAAGGAAGCAGGAGATGAAGCTGACAAACATGTGTGGTGTCATGCCATGCTGAAGTTTGGATTTTCTGTATATACAGTAGGGAGCTATGAAATGTTTTGTACCAGAAAGTTACATTATAGGAGGCTTGCTTAAGGAGGAGCAGTTTGATGGCAGTGAGAAAAATGTATTAGAATAAAGAGAAATAGGGACCAGAAGGTTCTTATCTGATCCAATATTGGTTACTATTGGGTCATCAGAAAACTCATGATGTATTTTTCTATGCAAAAAGAGTCATGACTTTTCTGATGACCCAATGCATACTGAGGTTAGTTTTGGGTATTTTGTCATGTGAAAAGCTTTTCACACAGAAATGTATAGTAGAGAGTTGTAATTCCAGATCATCAATTCAGGAGAGTACCCCAAATTGGAGAGAGATTTGAAAGTCATACACTTCAGTAAGAATCTAGAAGGTAAAGTTGTATATGGTGTAGGCTGGATGAAAGTGCGGTCTGCAAATAAATTTTAATTCCACTTAACACAATCGGAGACTGTGCTTTGTGCCAATTACCATGTTAAACTCAGCAAAATATCAACAAGACAAGTTCTTGGTCCAGAAGGACCTCACAATCTGGCTATAGAAAAGATTTGCAAATAATCATAAAGATTCATCAATAATCATTATATATTAAAGTAATGATAAATCTTGGGAAAAGTTAGTATGTATATTTTTTTTCTTTTTAATTTGCTAGAGGATGTGTGCATTTGCCAGAGAAAAACAGAGAGAAGAAAAGTGAGAAAGCTCTCTCCGTGGGGAACGGTCATGGCACAATCCATTCTTCTCTATTTCTCCCTCCTTACAAGATTTTGGGCAGGCATGCCCATATGCACAGCATGTTTTTCTTTTTTCTTTTTCCAGAGATTTTTGCCTTAGGGTACGTGCTCTCACCAGAGAGAGACATACAGAGACAGCGAGAGAGAAAGTGAGAAATCATCCCCCAGAGGGGATGGTCACGCTACAATCCCTTTTCCTCCATTCTCATTTCAGGATCTTGGGCACACTTGAACATGTGCCCAGCATGATTTTCACACAACCAGATTTGGAACTCAAACCATAATTGCTCAAGTGAGACTCCAGCAATATAACTGTTACTCCATCTACTGACCCCACTCCAGCATGTTTTTCAGGCCACTGATTCCAGAGCTTGAACTGTGATCGGTCAGGTGGGATTCAGCTTCCTCAACCACTGTGCCACCAACTGGCACATGTGTTTTGATGATTCATGGTCAAATATTACATGTTACCTTAGTATAGCAATAACTAATAATTAAAACAAATTTTATATTCTAGACCATGTGCTAAGTATTGTATATGGGCTATCCCTTTAATCCTCACAGAAATTTACATTTTTGGGGAGGTGAGAAGAACAAGATAAAGAGAGTTTAAAAACCTACCAAAGTGAAGCCAGCAAATAGTGTAGTGGTTAAGGTGCTGGACTCCCACCTGGCTGACCGGAGTTCAACTCCTGGACCAAATGACTTGAAATTCACACCAGGCACATGTGCATGTGTGCCCAAAATCCCAAGAGGAGAATGGAGAAGACGAGGTTGCACAGTGTGGCTCTGTCTCTGGAAGGTAATTTCTCACTTTCTCTCTCTCTCTCTAGCAAGTACACACAGCCTGTAGCAAAAAAAAAAAAAAAAAAATTAAAAAAATTCTCTCTCTCAAAAAAAAAAAAAAAAAATCTGCACAAAATTACACAGCTATATAGATATATAGATATTTATTTTGTTTTACTTTAGGATAAATATTTTCAAGTATGTGTAGTGTATTAGGATGAAAAAAATTTGGAATCCATCCACAGTTTTATCATCATAGCACTCTCCATGAACTTTTGAATGACCCCTTGCAGTACTAAGCATAGCAGAACATACCAATACCGGAACATTAACCCAGAAAGTCCAACCATAGAGATGGGACTGTGAATCACTGCACCACACAAATTCTAATCCTATTCTTTTTTTTTCTTTGGAGAGGTTTTTGCTATAGGGCGTGTGTACTCACCAGACAGACAGAGAGAAACAGAGAGAAAGAAAGTGAGATATCACCCCCCACGGGAGATGGCCATGCAGCAATCCCTTCTCTTCCATTCTCCTCTCGGGATCTTGGGCATGCACGCACATGTACTCAGCGTGAGCTTTAAGCCACCTGGTTCGGGACTCAAACTGCAGTCAACTACATGGGAGTCCAGCGACATAGCTGTTATGCTAACTGCTGGTTCCTCTAATCCTATTCTAAGGAAAGGTATTGAGAAGTCTTGAGAAAAAGAAGTTTCTTATTCAACTATCTTTTATTTTAATTGCCAAAGATTATGTTGTCTCACTGGAGATAGAGACAGAGAGAAAGAGAGAGAGCACACCCTTAATGGAGTGTGGTCACTCCAAAATCATATTTCCTCCATTTTTTCATCTTATCAGGATTCCTGGGGCTAAGGTTCAAATCATGGTTGTCTTTGTGGGATCAAGCTCCCTAGGCACAGAACTTAACTACTATGCTATGAGGCCAGCCCTCTATTAGATCTTTATTATTTTTTTAATTGTGTTTATTTGGCAAATAATAATTGTACGTATTTGTGGGGTACTGTGTGTAATATTTTGGTACTTTTTGGAATATATAATGATCATCTTAGGATAACTAGCATATCTGTCACCGCAAACATTGGTTCTTTGTGTTGGAATCATTCACACAGTTTTGTAGAATGCTAAAGCTTAGTCTTCCTATGTAACTGTAATTTTGTATCCCTTGACCATACTCCACTACTCAAATATCCTTTTAAAAGGTATAACAAATTTGTTAATCAAAGAGAGGGTTTTTTTTTTTTTTTTGGAGAGGTTTTTACTATAGGACACGTGCACTCGCCAGACAGACAGAGAGAGTGCACTCGCCAGACAGACAGAGAGAGACAAAGAGACAGAAAGTAAGAAATCACCTCCATGAAGGATGGCCACGCTGCAATCCCTTCTCCCCCTTTCTCCTCTCAGGATCTTGGGCACACACGCACATGCGCCCAGTGTGAGTTTAAGCCACGAGGTCTGGGACTTGAACCTCAGTCAACTGTATGGGAGTCCAGAGACATAGCCATTACACCAATTGCTGGTCCCAATCAAAGAGAGAGCTTTAAAATTACAGAACAACTATTACAAATTTCCATTTAGTCCTAGTTTTGGAAGGTAATTGCTTTACAAAATAGTCAAATACACATGTGTGCACACACTCACACATACGTCTATTTCATCCATGTTTTGAAATCTCTGAGTATGGACAGTTGCACAAAGCTGCTATCCTATCTAGTCAAAAGCATCATTTGTGGATTAAAAATTATATGTATTGACAGAATGAGTCCCACATTGTTGAAGCAATTGTTGCCTGCAGATATTATTATCAAATATTCAATTTTTAGGTCATTATACATAATGTGAAATCAGTGTGGAAAACAAACAAAAGAAAGAGCACTTCGTTCTTGTGATTCTGATGTGGTAGTCAGTAAAGCTGACATACTACATTTAGCAGTATCCAGTATTTGGTCATCCAAACACAAATAGACACATTCTTTCTTTACATTTCTAGCTATTGATTGTATCATTTACAATGTCACTGTTTTGGGATTCTGCTTTAATTTTTTAGGGGTTTTTGTCTTAGGATGTGTGTGCTCACCAGAGAGATAGAGACAGATTCAGTGAGAGGGAAAATGTGAGAAATCTCCCCCACCTCATCCAGGAAGAAGGCCGCGCCACAATCCCTTCTCCATTTTCCTCCCAGCATCTTGGGCATGCATTAACACACACCCAGCAAGAGCCACCAGATTTGGGGCTCATAATGCGGTTGGCCATGTGGGAGTCCAGTGACATAACCACTATGTCATTCTATTTTTTTATTTAAATTTATTTATTTACATTCATTCACTGTACATCATCACAGTATACAAAATTAGATTTTTCCATCCAGAATACACTGTATATTGGCTCAATCAAGCACATCAACATATGTGTTATCATCAACAAATAATTTTCCATTTCTTGTTTCCTGTATATTTTGCCTTTTTCCCCATCCTTTAATTATATACAGTTCAAGATTTTCCAGAACTGAAATCTGTGGTTTGATATTTGTATGCTCATAAATGCAAAATTAGGATACGTTAGAAATAAATTTCCAAAGAAATAAATTTTCAAAGCAATTACATCATTAATATTGAGAGGCAGTCTTTTTTGTTGTCATCCTATGTAGATCATCGTATGTAGAAACTTTTCATTAGTTTAGCGGAGTATTCATATGAAAAAAGAATCATCCAATTATAAAAGAGTAGCCTTGCCAATATAAAACTTTAAATGCTGGTATTTATTTAGAGCATTTATATATATGTTATAAATGATTTCATTCTACCTTTTATATCTTTCCGACTAGCTTACATACATCCTATATTTATAGGACCTAAAGCTTATACTGAGTTCTGCTAGTCAAATGGCCAGTCAAATGACCTTCAAGTTCAGTTTTATTGAACTTCTACTTTTAAGGTGGTGATAATAATTTTACCTGTATACATAAAGTGTATGTATATAAGGATCAAATATGACAGGTATGTATGTAAGAATCAAATGCATAAATTTAAAATAATTATATAAATAATTTGTAATAAGAAATTTTTTTAGTATTTTATTCCTTATGGTCATTTACAATGTGTTTTGAATGATGTAAATATTTGATTACTGTCTGAATGATGAACAGATTTAAGTGAAAATGTTCCAGAAAACTAATTGCCTTTAAAAGTTTATTTTGGGGTCAGCTGGTGGCATGGTAGTTAAGGCAGCTGGATCGTACACAACTGACAGTGCAGTTCAAGTGCTGGACCCAACAGTTTGAAAAATATGCTGGGCACATGTGCATGTATGCCCAAAATTCTGAGAGGAGAATGAAGGAGAAGGGACTGTGGCATCATCATTCCATCTGGTGGGTGTTTTCTCACTTTTCCTGTCTTTCTCTCTGGTGAGCAAACATATATTACAGTAAATTAAAAAAAAATGTTCATTTTGCTTTTCTCTAGCATAAATACTTCCATTGCAATGTGATGTGTTTTGAAGATATATACAAGCCATTTAGAGTGGGAGATAAGGTTCCTTTTTTTGGTTATGTAGCAGATTAACATTTGTGTCCTTATGAAGTCTTTTCACATCTCTGGGTCTTTATTTCCTCATCTGACTTCTTATGGCTCACTGACAGACTTTAAAAGTTTTCAGCTGAACAGAATATTAAAAAGTATAGTATAACATACCAATACAACACCTAAACCTGCCTCCAAAATATTTTATACTTATTGTAGGGCACTGTTTTGTATCCTGC
>NW_006159434.1:2292710-2298948 GCF_000334495.1 Tupaia belangeri chinensis
TGAAAGGATTCTTTGAAATATGAAATATGTATACTGAAAACAATGAAATGATTCTATAAAATTTACTATGGGCAGGGACTTTCATGTAGTTGACTGTGATTCAAGTCCTGGACCTGGCGACTTAAAACTTGCATTGGGCACATGTGTATGCATGCCCAAGATCCCAAGAGGAGAATGGAGGAGAACAGATTGTGGTGTGGCCATCCCCCTGGTGAGGGTGACTTCTCAATTTCTTTCTCTCTGTGTCTCTGTGTCTCTCTGGCAAGCACATGCACCCTATAGCAAAAATTTATCAAAAACAAAAATGAAAAAACTTTACTATAGGGTTGAGGCAGCAAGTGGCATGGTAGTTAAGGCAGTTAGATTCCCACATGGCTGACTACAGTTCAAATCTTGGACCCAGTGGCTTGAAACAGGTAGGCAGGTGTGCATGCGTAGCCAAAATCCTGAGAAGAGAATAGAGAAGAGATTATGGTTTGGCCGGGAGGGGGTGATTTCTCACTCTCTCTTTCTTTGGCTCTGTCTTTCTCTCTCTCTCCTCTCAGGCAAGCACATATGCCCTATGACAATGCCCCCCACCCCACCCCCCCCAAAAAAAAACCCCACCACCAACAGCGCCAACTCTACTATAGGCTTAAAAATAAAAAGTGCTTTATAGATATTTTCAGCTCCCAGACAGAATTACAAGTCTGCCCAAAAAACTAACTAAAGAGGCCATTTTAAATAAGTGTAGATATTTAAGATGTGTAGACATGCACATTAGAAATTATAACATGGCATAAGGGGTTTTTCTAAGTTTTTACTAGAGTGGTTTCCTCTTGCCAGAGAGAGAGATAGAGAGAGAGATAAAAAGAGAAAGTGAGAAATTTCCCCTCCAGGGAAGGTGGCCATGTTGTAATCTTTTCTTCACTCTCCTCTCAAGATGTTAGGCAAGCTTGCACATGTGCTTGGGGTGATTTTCAAGCCGCTGGGTCTGGAACTTGAAGCGTCCAGTTGGGCATGTGGGATCCTATACTTTAACCTCCATGCCACCTGCTGACACCAGAAATAAGGTTTTTTATTGTTTTACGTGTGTTGAAAATATAAATAAAGTGAAAAGACATGTAAATCAATTGACAACTCAGACAAAAACAATAGATAATCATTAAATAATTTTGTACATCTGTAGTAGGTAGTTAGTTGCTAAAGCAATCATGATAAATAAATGCTTTGAATGATCTCAGTGAATCAGAAAAGCCTTCCTGAAAGGGGACAGCTTTTTGGAGCCAGAAAGTGGTGCAATGATAACACAACTAGGCCCATATGGAAAAGGTCTTGGGGTCATATCCTAGCACTTCCTTAAGCATGTCGAGAGTACCCACATGTTTCTGTGAACCAGGCCAGTGAATACTGGCAGTGGATCATGGTGGGTGGATCAGACCCAAGATCTTGTTGGGTGTGCCTGTTTCTCTCTGTGTGTCTCTCTGTCTCTCATGGAAGAAGTAAATAAATTTAAACAAAAAAAAAAAGAAAAGAAAAAGAAAACGGAAAGTTTTGAGTGAGGCTGAAAATACAAATACAAATTTAGTAGATTATGGGGGGGAGGATCAATAAGAGAGCATCTCAGGGGCATCACTGAACTCAAAGCAATAAATAAGTAACAACAGAAAAACAAATTTTGTGAGATTAGCATGTGAGAGTGGTGAAGGAGAAGGGAAGACAGAATAAGCAGGGACTAGGCATTCAAGACAGAGCTCACAGGACCAGCAGATGGCGTGATGGTTACATTACTGGACTCCCATGTACTCGACAGCTGTTCGAGTCCCATACCCAGTGAATTAAAACTCATGCCAGGTGCATGTGCTTGCCGAAAGTCCCAAAAGGAGAATGGAAGAAAAGGAATTATGACATGACCAACCCCTCTGTGGGGTGATTCCTCACTTTCTGTCTCTCTGGCAAGTGCACACACCCTATAGCAAGAAATCTCACACACAGAAAAGACAGAGCTCAGGTATTTGTAGTAAGCGTAAATTCTAAAACAGTGATGAAATGATAAAAATAGTGTTTGGGAATTATTCTATCAATGCTATTGATTAGTAAGTAAAAAGAGTGGCAGCAGGTACTTAAGTTAGGAAAAGTGTTTCAAGAATTCAGACATAACATTTTTTTAAAAAAGAACTATTTTATTTTATTTATTCATTCATTTAAAAAAATTTGATCAGAGAGAGACACAGAGAAAGAGAGAGAGGGAAAGTGCAAAAGCACTTTCCAGGTCCAGGACTAGAACCATGGCCAGCCATGTGGGAGTGTCCAGTGCCTTAACAACCATGCCACCCGCTGGCCACCAGATATAACTTTAAGGATGAAGGGGTGAAGAGGTGCTCTTTGGCTATGGAAGTGCAAATGTGTGGAAATGGATCTGAGAGAGATGGTAAAGAATTAGAGGATTTCAAGAACTGATTATATACGCTTGTGGGGACAGAAAGCAATTTGGCAAGTATTGAAAGTGTCCCAGAAAGACTAAATAAAAATAAATTAAAACTAGTAGAAATGAAACCTAGAAGTCTTAAATCCAATGTCCTTACAATCAGAGAAATCATCTATAACCACACTTTAAAACCCATGTCTCACTACTGTGGATGTTTGAAAGTTTAGAAAATATGTGTTTCTCTCTTTTCATTGATATCCAATTTTGTTCATCTTTAGTGTACCAATCTAACCTGCTAGTGCTTAAATTACAACTAAGCTTTTAAAGTGAGAAAATGACATGGTATTTTCCTGGAAAACATGGGGAATTTATTCACACTAGTGTGATGCAGAAAGGCTCGTGTGATATCTGTGTCTGCATCCTGTCATTAATCTGTGGAGTTATTCAGTTAGTTAACATGTGTTCAAAGGTATCAAGAGACAAATTGATACCAGTGCAATTGCTTTCTTGAGGACTGTATTGAGCCTGGTGAGTCTCAATATTCATGTTTTGCAATCTCTTCAGTTCACTCTCACCTAGAGAAGTCATCTCAGTAACTTTACTTGATTATTGTTTTATCACAAATCTGTATTTATTTTCTACTTAAAGAAAACAAAAGCCGGAACAAAGTATTTGTTATATAGGGATAAGCATCTCAATAGCCAAGTTAGTATTCACTCACCAGGTAATTTAATACATCTCTCAGAAGTTTATATTTCAGCTAGTCAAAGGAATTGTAGTGGAATCGTAACTGATTCTATGAGCACTAACCTTACAAACTTTCAACCGGCACCTGCTAAATGTTCCAGCACTGGAAAGAGTTTAGAATTAATCTGTATGAATAATTTATTTCTCAGTGAAATAAAGAAATGTCTTCCATAAAAAGACTGCATGCCTCTTTTCAGTACAAATATCCTGGTACAGATAGAGAAATCAATACCAAGCATAGAGTTAGAAAAACTGAGTGCAAGTTCCAGCCTCACACTAACAACTTCAACAACATTGAACAAGTCAGTTAATCTTTCTGAAACTCTGTTTCCTCATTTATAAAACGGAAAAACTCATCTCTATGTCCAACTTACAGCATAGACAATGAGAAATACACATAATGTATTTAGCATACAATGTATTTTACACTTACTAAATAAAGCATAATGCACACATGTATGATTTAATATCATGCCCACGCTGTATAAAACGAATCCTAGTCAGTCTTCTGAAAAGACTAGTTCAATTTGCTTTAATATCACTTTACTTACATTTATTAAAAATAATTCTATTTCTCTTTAGAAAAGTATTAATAGGATATGTGTCTTAGTCCACATGGGCTGTTGTAATGAAGTACAATAGATAGGGAGCTTATAAACCACATGCACTTATTTCTCACTCTTGTAGAGGATTTGGGAAGTCTGAAATCAGAGCATCAGCAGGTTTGGTGTCTGGGAGGTGCCTCTGCCTGAAATAGGCCTAGAGAGCTCTTTTCGAAGTCTCTTCTATAGAGGCACCAATGCCATTCATGAGGTGTTCACCTTCATCACCTTCAAAGGCCCCACTTTTCTTAATATCTTTGCATCAGGAGTTAGAATTTCAGCATAGGAATTTTGAGAGGACACATTTAGTCTTTAAGAATACATTTATCCATTGTATCCATTGTTAATATTTTAAGTCATGTGAAATTCTGATGAAATCATACACATAGAACTTAGTTATTAAAGATTTTATAAGATTTTCTATTTCTTCATTCTTTTATTTTGCTGCTTGTTGTTCACTCAGCCTCACGTCTGCTTTCCTCTGCTCTATAATGCTGTGGCTGGAATTCTGCAAATTATGTTTCCTACACTCACTTGACATCTGGCTTCCTGCTACCTTCTGCCAATTGGAAGCACTAGCAGATCAAAAGGCAGGAAGAAGAGAGAAACTTCACACTTCTGGCTCTCAAAGTGTGACAGCTGGCAGTTGTTGACACTTGCTATAGCAGTAATGAGAGTGGGTAGATCCCATATTCCAGCAGCCTGAGCAAAAGTATCATCTTGTTTCAGTGGTTCCAGCCCTACACGGTAAAGGCAGTGCCTTCTTCGATCTGGAACCAACTACAAGAGCAGTTGTGCTCTGATGGACTCCAGTGCAGGATCATTGGCATCTTCTCATTTTATTTTATTTTATTTTATTTTATTTTATTTTATTTTATTTTTTTGAGAGATATACAGTATGTGCACAGGGAGAGAGAGAAGAGAGAGAGAGAGAGAGAGAGAGAGACAGAAAGCAAAAGCAAGAAATCACCCTCCAGTGTGGATGGCCATGCCGTAGTCCCTTCTCCTCTAGTGTCTTCTTGGGATTTTGGGCATGCATGCACATGTGTCCAATGTGAATTTTAAGCTGCCAGGTCCAGGACTCAAACCATGGTCAGCCATGTTGGAGTCCAGCAACATAACCATTACTCCATCTGCTGGTTCTTCATCTCTGGTTTTATACATTCTTCACTTTTGATTTTCCAGATCCTTACCCCAAACTATCATCCTTCTTTTGCAGTCCTTACAATACCTTAGAAATGAATTCCTTCCTTTCAAAATGCCAGGAGTGCTTTCTGTTTTTCTGAATGAACCTTTACTGAAAGATACATATAAAGGTTGGCTTATTCAGAGTACCAAACTGATCTTTTCTATGTGGTTTTAGTAAAGATCTAAAAATATAAATATAAACAATGAAAACAATGTGACTTTGAAAATGAAAAAACACCAGAAATTTTACCAAGTTTTTATGTAAAATTTTCTCACATAAGGCAAAATTATAAGTGAAAGTCAATGTGCCTACACCATATATAAAACCTGATTTACCACATGAATAAATTGTAAACAGTACAATACAAAGCATATATATCTAATACAAACCAACTATATTTCCTTTTAAATTGTTTTCATGACTAAGTATCTTTCACAGGGAAATCCATTGATTCTTTCTAGAAGTTTAACTATTTGGAGACCAGCAGGTGGCATGGTGGTTAAGGTGTTGGACTCCCATGTGGCCAACAACAATTTGAGTCCTAAATCTGGTGGCTTAAAACTCGTGCCGGATGCGTGTACTTGTGTGCACAAAATCCTGAGAGGAAGATGGAGGAGAAGGAATTGCAGTGTGGCCATCCCCTCAGAGGGTGATTTCTCACTTTCTGTCTCTCTATGGCATAAACCTCTCGAAACAAACAAACAAAAGAAAACAAAAAAGAAATAAATTGAACTGTTTGATTACCCTCATGTCAGCATTGCTGATCTCATCATGCACATTGGAATTGCTCCAAGAAATCTAGTCATGTGTTGTTTTTTTTTTTTTAAATATCTTCATTATTTTTAGGTAAATAACTTACATACATTTTGTTTCTGACTATTTCCACATCTTAAAAGAAAATTTTCGACAGTGACTATTCAGCCTTTCCCCAAAAATAAATGATTAAGGTAATGTAAAGCATAATATTTTTCCTTCTCTCCATTTAATATTTTTCAGAAATAAAATATTTTAAGAAGAAATGAACTAAAATAGATAAAAGCAAAACAACAAAGACTAAAACATCCTCATTTGAATTTAAAGCTCTATTCTACTTTGCATTAAACTAGATCATTTATTCAAATATTCTGAGGATTTTCATATTCATCAGATACAAGACAATATGTGAAGTATAATAGTTTTCTCTCATTTTGAAAATTGGTTAAGCATATTGCCATTTAAAAGAACTTATCATGTTGGCTGTGCATGTTTGTAAGAGGACATAGACAATTTTGAGGTAGGAAAACAGACAACTGA
>NW_006159434.1:2298966-2303229 GCF_000334495.1 Tupaia belangeri chinensis
GTGGAAGAATTGGATACTATATAAAGTATACCTTTGAGTTCATTGAAAAGGATTCATTTTCAAAGGTTCCCCCAACCAAAAGAAGAAGAAACTGTGGCCTGTGGCCAATGCTAGGTATGACTGATGATACCACTGAGATCAGAATAGTAAAGTTCAGGACCAAACCATGAGGCACTACACCTTCTCAACTCACATAGATCTTTTACAAAATTACCCAGCTGCTACAAGATCATGAAACAAGTCTTAATAATTTTCAAATATTATCATATACACTAAGTTGCCTGACCACATGCAATTATGATTAAAGAAATCAATAATTAGTACATAAAGAAAAATACCCATATATTCATAAACTCTCTTCTAAAGACCTCATTGGTTAAGGAAAACTTCATAAATGTTTACATACTTATAATTGAATAATACTAAAAATAATATATATCAAAATTGTGACTTATGGAAAAAAGAGCTTGGCAGATTCTCTCTCCTGCATAACATCAATTTAACTGGAGGAAATTATAATGAAAAAAAATTAATGTCCACAAGAATTGTCCTAAGGGCACACCACAAATGATTGTGCCTTTTGGTCATTCAAAAAATTCACTAAATCTCAATAAGAACAATGAAACTTTTGTGCTATTTTGGTCATGATCCTTCTTCTTAACACCCTCTTCCCCAAGTTACAGAAGTAGTTTTCTGGGAAGCTCCACTTTAGGCAAGTCTGGGCAAGAAGACAGGACTCCCTGTCGCCTCAGGTTCCATAGGGGCTATAGTTTCATATTGGCAGACTCAAGCTACTGGTGTTCTGTTTCTCATTTTCCTTGCTCCATGTTGTAGAAGGTCTAATCCAGGCAAGAGTGACTGAGAGACTGCAAGGTCTTGGGCTCCTTTCCTCCACTCAAGACTCACTCATAGGGCAAAAGCTCTACCCCAGGTACAGCAGGCCAACAATATTGGGTCTCAATGCCTGTAGCCCCAGCTCAGCCTAGGAAGTGCAGTGATGGAATGGGCAAAAAAAAAAGACTAGGGTCTATCCCCCCGTACCAGCAGTGCCAGCTCTACATAACAGAACTACTTAATGTGGAACAGAGTTTGGAGAATTCCATTTCTGATATTGTTCAAAATAATGGAGATCTTGGTAGAGAACAGTTAAGAGGGCATAGTTCCATAAAACAAGTAGAAACAAGCAAGATAAATAGAGAAAAATAAGGCAAAAGACAGATAAAAAGAGTCATCATGGGGCCAACAAGTGGTATAATGATTAAGGCACTGGACTCTTACAAGGCCGACTGTGGTTTGAGTTCTGGACCAAGTGACTTAAAACTAACACCAGGCACTTATGTGTGAATGCCCAAAAACTTGAGAGGAGATTGGAGGAGAAGGGATTGCAGTGTGGCCATCTCTCCAGCAAACATATGTGCCCTATAACAAAAATCGAAAAAGAAAAACTAAGAGTCATCATGAGATCACAGTCAACTCTGAAAATGAGGAAGGCTGTGAGAACAGGTTAATGTTGCACCTATTCAAGAACCATTACTTCAGAATGTAGGCAGACTGGAAAATAATTTCTCAAGTTGTCTTTAAACTATTCAACACAGGAAAGAAACCTCACTGACACAAGAAGCTTAAACATAACCTAACATCAAATACCAATAGACAATAAGCTACTCTTACTCAGCAGTGACTTATTGAAAACCAGGCTTAAAAAGTAAAAATCCAGTTAGATATGGTAGTTTGGAAGACCATGTTCATACCCAAAGCTACATCCTTTTTGCTTTTTAATTTTTTTCACTTTTCACTTTTTTTTTTGTTTTGTTTGGAGAGGTTTTTGCTATAGGGAGTGTTGCGCTTGCCAGACAGACAGAGAGAGACAGAGAGACAGAAAGCAAGAAATAACTCCCCAGGGGGGATGGCCATGCCACAATCCCTTCTCCTCCATTCTCCTCTCAGGATCTTGGGCACGCACGCACACAAGCCCAGCGTGAATTTTTTTTAAGTCACCGGGTCCGGGACTCAAACCGTGGTCGACAACATGGAAGTCCAGCGATATAGCCATTACACTAACTGCTAGTCTCACTTTTTAATTTTTTGATGTTATGAGCTTTGTACTAGGATAAAGAAGTGCTAGGATGAGAAGATAATCTAATTTTTTAAAAAGTCCAGCTTTCAGCAAAAATTGCAAATCATCAGATAAATGGGAAAGTATGACATATCCACAGGAATACTTTAGAGGGGGCTATCTCTGTGATGTAATCGTAATCGATTGCTCAAGGGAAACTGGATCCCAGATGGTGATTGTGGTTCAAATCCCTGGCCCAGTTGTCCTGAAACACATCAAACATGTGCATGAGTGCCCAAGATCCGAAGGGCTATAGAGAACTGTGGCATGACCAGACCCTATGAAGGGTGCTCATCTCTCCTTCTCTCTCCTTTCTTTCTCTCAGTCTTTCAGTCTCACATGCATACACATGTGCTTTATCATGAATAAAAGGAGAACAATACATGATATCCCAAAAATATATACAATTATTGTCAATTGTACTTAATTAATTAAAAATTAATTAAAAATAATTTAAAATAAAAAATAATCTGCCTTTGAAAGGATCCAGATGGCTGATTTAATAAAGACTTCATCAGTGAGTTGTGTTTCTAGTAAGCAACGTATAGAAAGCTCCTTGATCCGATTATTCCACATTGTATATACGCTTTAAAAAACTATACTGTTCCCCACAAAAATATGTATCAAATACCTGTGAACCAGAAATCAATGTAGCTATTACAAATATACTCAAAGAACTAGAGAAAAAAACACTATGCTTAAATAATTAAAGAAAGCGATGATGGCATTTCAAATAGAAAATGTGAGTACAGTGAAGTGATTAAAAAAAAAAAAAAGCAGAGCTAACCATTGGGTGTTAGTTAAGGCAACTGGAACTGGCATGACTGAAATGTAGTTCTTGTCCTGAATTGGGCAGCTTGAAGAACATACTAGATGTGTGTGTGTGCATGCCCAAAATTCTGAAAGGAAATATAGAGAAGGGATTGAGACATGATCATTCCCCATGGGGGCAATATTTTCTCACTTTCTCTCTCTTTCTCTCTCTCTCTCTCTCTCTCTCTTTCTGATGAGTGTACTTGTCTTTTAGCAAGTTTTGGTAAAATTACTAAGACAAATTTAAAAATAAATAATTCTGGTGATGAGATATAATAATTGATAAAAACAAATTAACTACAGTGAATCAATAATAGACTTGAGTTGGCATAAGAATTGGGAATTTTGGGGAACCAGCAGTTAGCGTAATGGCTATGTCGCTGGACTCCCACGTAGTCGACCGCGGTTCACGTCCTGGACCCGGTGGCTTAAAACTCACGCCGGGCGCGTGTGCGTGCGTGCCCAAGATCCCGAGAGGAGAATGGAGGAGAAGGGATTGCGGCGTGACCATCCCCCCTGGGGGGTGATTTCTCGCTTTCTGTCTCTATGTCTCTCTCTGTCTGTCTGGCGAGCACACGTGCCCTACAGTGAAAATCTCTCCCCAAAAAAAAAAGAATTGGGAATTTTTAAGACAGATTAATAGAAATAATGTAATCTGAAAGAAAGTTAGGCCACCATGTGGTGTAGTGGTTAAGACACTGGACTCCACACGGCCCACTGTGGTTCAAGTCCTGGACAGAGTGGATTGAAACTCACACCAGGTGTGAGTGCGTGTGTGCCCAAGATCTTGAGAGGAGAATAGAAGAGAAAGGATTGTGGTGTGATCATCTCCTCAATGGGTGATTTCTCTCTCTCTCTCTCTCTCTCTCCAGCAAGCACACACAGTGTAGAAAATATCTTAAAAAAAAAAAAAGAGACAAAAGAGGAAAGAAAAGAAGAACAGAAGTAAAGAAAATGGAACACATTGATACAGGTTTAATGACAGTACCAGAAGGAGGGGAGGGAGAAAAAGAGACAGAATAAATATTCAAAATACAATGGCTGAAACCTTCCCAAATTTAATAAAAAACATTAGTCTACACATCTAAGTAATCCAAAATCTTCAAATAAGATGAAAGCAAAAAGATCTACACCCACATATATCTTAGTAAAAAAAAAATGAAACCCAAATATAAAGAGAAAAATTTGATAGTAAGTTAAAAGGTTTTATCACATACAGGGAAACCCCAGTAAGATAAAAGTCTTACTTCTCATTAGAACCAAAAGCAGTCCAGAAGGCAATGGAATAGCATAGTCAAAGTGTTGGGGGGGGGGGGACTTAGGGAAAAATATTC
>NW_006159434.1:2303240-2311507 GCF_000334495.1 Tupaia belangeri chinensis
AAGAATCTTCCATCCAGCAAACTTAACTCTTAAAAAATACAGGTGACATAAAAATATTACTAGATTAAAAAAACAACTGAGAGAATTCATTGTGAGAAAACTTGCCTTACAAGAGAGACTAAAGAAGTTCATGCTCAAAACAGCTACTCTAGGTAGACGATTTAAATCTTTTGCAGAAAAAAAAATTGATAATGTGATTACTTAGGTAATTACAAAAGATGATATAATTGCATATTTCTTTTCTTTATGGATGTAAAATGCAATTCTATAAAGTAACATATATTTATAATTATATTTTTGGATCTAAAGCAGGTAGAAATGCAATATATTTGACAATAAGATCACAGAAGAGGTGGGTGGTAGCAAACATGTTTTGTAGAAAAAAAATAGCAGCAGATGGTAATAAGAATCTACAGGAAGAAATGCAGAGATCAGGAATGATAAACCTGAATGTTGATACAACAAAATTTATAAATACATACCTGTTCTCATTTTTCCCCTCCCAGTCTCTTTCACATACATAAATTTACATGAAATAGTAACTAGAAAGGTATTTGTTTGATTTATAAAATACACAGAGTTAATGTGCTTAAAAATAGCAGCACACAGAAAGTGTGAAAGGAATGGAGCAATATAGGAGAAATTTTCTATATTTCACTGGAACTAAGTGTAAATGTGAAGTAGATTATGATAAATTAAGATATAGTGATGCACACCATAGAAATCACAAAAAAATCAAAATATAATAAAAATACTTTAAAAAACAAATGTATTAGAAAATATAAGTTAATATACAAGATAGAATTAACAGAGTAATAGAGGAACAAGACATGAATTGTGTAGAAAACGAAAAGCAAAATTACAGATGTAATTGCAAACATTTTTGTAATAACATGCAATGTGAATAGATTTAACAATCTAATCAAAAGGCAAAGATTGTCAGATTTATATGGAAAACAAGATCAACTATATACTGTATGTCAGAGATAAACTTTGGATTCAAGAAAGCAAGTAAGTTAAAATAAAAGGTTGGAAAAACATGTCATGCAAAATAACCCTGATAAAACTGGAGTAACTATAATAATATTTGAAAAATAGACTTAAAAAATATAACTAGAAGGGACAGCAGGTGATGTGGTGGTTAAGGGTGCTGGACTCCCACAAGGCTGACGCAGTTCGAGTCTTGGACCTGGAGGTTTACTTTTTCACCTTCCCGCTTTCTCTCTCTCTCTTACTCTGTCCCTCTCTGGTCAAATTAAAATAAATAAAGTTAAATAAAAAAATTATACACATATATATATAAAACTAGAGATAAGGAGAGCTATTTCATAATGATGAAAGGAAAATTTTAACGAGTATAACCATTATCTATGGACACCTAACTATGAAGTTCAAAAATAATCAATGCCCAAAGTGAGAGAAATTGAGGGAGAAATGGAGAATTTCATGATAATTGTTAGAGACTGCAATCCCTCCACTTTCACAAGTAAGATAAGGATGATTATGCAGAAGATCAACAAGAAATAAAAGACATGAACAACAATATAAGCAAATTAGAACTAATGAATATTTATAGCTACTCAACAGCAGCAAAATACACATTATTCTCCAGTGTAGTGAAACAACCAGAATAGATCATATTATACACCATAAAACAAGCCACAATGTGTTTAAAAGTTTGGTTCTTAGAAAAGAAAAACAAGGGAAAAAGAAAAAAGAAAAACAAGGGCAGCCCATGGCTTGGTGGTTAGGTGAGACAGGTCACATATTGTTAACTTGGCGGTTCAAGTCCTGAACCCAGCAGCTTGAAAAACATGTTGGGAGCATGTGCATGTGTGCTCAAATCCTTAAAGGAGAGAGAAATGGAGGAGAAGGGTTTGTTGTGTGACCATCCCTCCCATGGGTTTCTGTGTGTGTGTGTGTGTGTGTGTGTGTGTTTCCTGTGAGTATACACACTCTGACAAATTTTAAAAAATAATTATGTTATTTAACCATTCTCCAGTAGATAGATATTTGGGGGTTTTCCAATTTTTGCTGTTCTGAGTAAGTTTCTGCTATGAATACTTTTGTTAATATCTCCCATGCACGTGTTGTATGTACAAGAGATTTTCAGTGGGGGTATTTTTTAAACACGTTTGATCTCATACTCACTAAAAGAGTTATTAAAACATTTTTAGCTTTAAATAATTATAGATTCATAGGAATTTGAAACAATAATACTGCATCCCACATAGCCTTCACTCAGTTTCCCCCAGTGACTAAATTTATGAAACTATAGTACATTGTTAAAACCAAAAGTAATTGACATTGATGCGTTATTGTTTTTTTTTTTTTGCCAATTTATTATGTGTGGAGATTCATTTAGCCACACTACAATAAAAATACAGAACTATTCCATAACTACCAAGCTCTCCCTTCTCCTCTCTTTATATACAAAAACCCATCACTTCACATCCCAGCTCTCAGCCCCCCACAACCCCTAGTCTGTTCTTGTCTATATTTTTGGCATTTCAAAAATATTATTTAAAGTGAATTAATATGCAGTATGTTACCTGTTTATATTCACTTTTTTCTTCACTCAGTGCTGGATTTTATTTTTGCTCTCTTGACTCTGTCCTTTGAAGCACAAGTTTTAGTTCTGACAAAATCTGATATATCTGGTTTTTGTTTTCTTTTGTTTCCTGTGCTCTTGTTGTCGAGTCATAGAGGGCTTTGTTTAGCCTGAGTTCATGAAGATTTATTCCTATTTTTTTCTTCTAAGAGTTCTGTTGGTTTAGCTGTTACATTAAGTCTATGGTCTATTTTGAATTACTTTTGGTTATATAGTAAGGAAGAGATCCAGGTTCATTCTTTTTATATGTGGATATGCAGTTTTCCCCACACTATTTGTTGAAGTGACTATTCTTTTCCCATTGGATGATCTTACAAACTTTGTGGAGAAAAAAATCAATTGACCATAATTATAATTGTCCATTTCTAGACTCTTAATTCTGTTCTATTGATTTATATGTTCATTCTTTTGGTAGTACCAAGGATTCTCAATTATGATAAATCTGTATTTAGGTCTGGATTCTAGAAGTGTGAGTCTTTCAAATGTGTCTCTCTCCCTCTCCCCCTCCTCAATTATCTAAGCTATTCTAGGTACTTTGAATGTTTACATGATTGCTAGGAACAACTTGCCATTTCCTGCAAAGAACATAGTTGGTATTTTGATGACAATTGCATAGAATTTGTAATTAAATTTGAATAATACTGTCGTTTTAATATTATGCCTTCTCGTTCATGAACATGGGACTTCTTTACATTTGTTTAGTTCTTTATTAATTTCATTTAAAATATTTTTGTGGTTTTCAGAATGTATTTTGCTTTTCGTTTTTCAGCTTATTCTTAACTAGTTTATTCTTTTTGATGCTATCATAAATTAAATTATTTTCCTAATTTCAGTTTTTAATTTTTCATTACTTATGTGCAGAAATACAATTTATGTTTGGAGTTCAAAAATTATTGCAACATTGCAGAATACATTCCTTCATTATATTTTTCTCAGATTTGTTAGTACTTTGTGTCATATGCCAATAGATATAGTTTTACTTTCTTCTATTATAGGTGTGATTTCTTTCATTTTTTAGCTCATTGCTCCTGCTAGAAACAACAGAGCAATGTCAAGTAGAACTAGTGATAAAAAAACCTTGCTTCTTTGTCTTTAAAAAAAAAAATTCCTTCTGTGAGTTATATAAATGGGGAGGAGAGAGAGTGGGAAAAAAAATCCAAGAGGGCTTTTTTGATTGTTTATTTTAGGCTTTTGCCATAGGGTGTGTGAGCTCACTGTAGAGAAAGAGACAGTAAGAAGGAAAGTATGAAATCACCCCCTCAGAGAGAATGACCATGCCACAATCCCCTCTCCATCACTCTCCTCTCAGGATTTTGGACATGCACACACACAAGCCCAACTTGAGCTTCAATCCACTGGGTCCAGGACTTGAACTACAGTAGACCATGTGGGAGTCCAGCACCTTAACTACCATGTCAACTGTTGGCTTGCCCTCAACAGGATGTTGATGCTGTGATTCATAAGAAGTCTTCAACTAGCCCTGGATCCATGGGCACATGTGTGCCTAGTGTACTCGGGGAGGTATCCTTACTTGAATCAGGAACCTTTCCATGTGGTATTGTCTTGCAGAGTGTCATATTTTAGCTCTACACCACAGTCTGGCCCCAGCTTTTTTTTAAATTAATTTTTATTAACATGACATTTGTTACAATGTAATTTTTTAGTTCATGTAATTTTTTAGTTCATGAATATAATGTGTATCAATTAAATCAGGATAATTAGTAAGTCCATAATCCCAACCACATGCAATATTATATAGAGTAAGTTGCTGTTAACAACATTCTCATTCTTTTTATAACACTCGACATTGTTCTTTCTATCCATCTGAAATTTTGTTTCTGTTAATCAGCATCCTTTTTTACTTCCATATCCTTCTCAGTGTCCAAAAGCCATTCTACAGCTCTGTACTTCTATGGGGTCATTTTTTCATTTTCCATATTTGAGGGAAAAATGTGGTATTTTTCTCTGAGCCTTGTTTATTCACTTAACATAATGTCTTCTAGGCTCACACCTTTAACCTCAAATGGACAGAATTTCATTTTTTAATAGCTGCAGAGAATTCCACTGTGTTTATATACACCATGTTTTCTTTATCCACTCTCCTATGGATGGATACTTATGTTGGTTTCTTATCTTGGCTATTGTGAATAGTGCTGCAATAAACATTGGAGTGCAGTTATCTTTATGGCATACTGGGTTGCCTTCCTTTGGATATATATCCGGTACTGGGAATGCTGGATTTTATGGCAGTTCTATTTTTAGTTTGTTGAGAAATGTTCACATTGTTATCCGTAATGGCTGTACTAACTGTACCAACAGTGTAAAAGAGTGCCCTCTTTTTTTCATCCTTACGAACATTTTTTAAAAATTTTAACCGTTTTTGCTAATAACCATTCTAGCTAGAGTGAGATAATATTTCATTGTGGTTTTGGTTTGTAATTGCCTAATAATTTGTGATTCCTGTTTTTGATCTTTGGGGAGAAGATTTAGTCTTTGCCATTAAATATGATGTTTGCTGTGGCTTTTTCATACACATGTTTTGTCAGGTTGAAACATTTCTCTTATATTCTTTGGTAGGTGCTTTCATCATGCAGTGTGGTTGTGTTATAGGGGTTTTTTTCTGCATCAATTGAGATCATCATATGGTTTTGTTTCTATATTATTGCAATGGCATATTATATTAGTGATTTTCAAATGATAAGCCAACCTTGTATTTCGGATAAATCTCACTTGGTAATGGTATAAAATCCTGTATTTATATTCTTTTGAGATTTTTCTGCATATATATTCATAAGGCATATTAGTCCTCAGTTTTCATTCCTTCTTATGTCTTTGGTTTTTATATCATGATAACACTGGTCAGTATTACTGGTCTTAGAGAATTTGGGAAGGTTTCTGGACTAGCAGATGATGTAATGGTTACGTGATTGGACTCCCACTTAGTCCGCTGCAGTTTGTTTCCTGGACATGATGACTAAAAAATCATGCTGGGCATGTTTGTGTAAGTGCCCAAGATCCTAAGAGGAGAATGGAGAGAAGGGATTATGGCATGGAGATCTCCTCTGGGTGGTGATTTCTCACATTCTGTCTCTGTTTCTCCAGTGAGTGCATGCACCTGAAAGCAAAAATCTCCCTTAAAAATAAATAAGAATTTGAGAGATTTCAATCTTTTATTTTTTAAGCTTATTTAAATATTTTCTGAGAGAGAAACAGAGAGAAGGAGAAAGACAAGCACCATCAACAGGATCTCATGCTGTGACCTCACTTTTAGCCTTCCAGTCAGGCAGAATCACACGAATACACTCACTCACTGTGTGTCGTTCGAACTGGAAACCAAATCCTGATCTCTATGGCCTCTAACATTGCAGACTGTTGGACCACCACTGTGCCACCAGAGCTAGGCCTTTTATTTTTTTTGTAAAGGATGTGAAAATTTGGTATTAGTATTTCTTTCAATTTTTAGTTGACTTTAACCATGAAGTCATCTCGGCCTGGAATTTTTGAAAAGGAATTTTTTTTTTCCTAATTAATTTACTTACTTCAGCTATGTAGATTTTCAACTTCTCATTCAGTCAGTTTCACTATTTTGTGTTTTTGCAAAACTAAGCTATCTAATACATTGGCATGAAATGTGTCATAATATTCTATCAAGATCCTATTTATGTCTGTAAAGTTTGCAGTAGTGTCTCCTCTTTGCTTCCTGAGTTTAGTAATTTGAATCTTAGTTTAGTTTTCCCTTCTTTTCCAGTGTCTTAAGGTAGAAAGTTAGCTAACTTATTTGAATTGTTACCTCTTTTTAGAATGCAAATGTCTGCAGATATAAGTTTTTATTAGCAATTTTTAACCACATACTAGACATTTATTTATTTATTTTATTGTAATTTATGATTTACATGTAATTATCATTCATCTTTGTGAGTATGGTATTTTTTTTAAGCAATCGGAATGTTATAGAAGCACAATACCACAATAATACAATACTATATGAGGATAAAAAGTTGAGAATCAGGATATATTCTACAAGTTTTACATTGTGCTTTCATTTTTATTCATCTCTAAATATGCCTAATTTCTCTTGTGGTTCCTTTTCTGATCCAGTGATAATACAGTCTTTAAATGGGAGTTTTTCATTTTTTGTTAGAGGACACATGTGTTTGCCATAGAGAGACAGAGAGAGAGGGAGAAAGCACTCCTCAGTGGGGCATGATTACATCACAATTTTTTCTCCTCCATTTCTCCATCCCATCAGGATTTTGGGCATACGTCACATGCATCCAGTGTTTTTTTCAAACCACCAGATCCAGGACTTGAACTGCATAGTCAGCAATGTGGGATCTGACTTCCTAACCACTAGGTCCAGTCTGAGAGTTTTACATTTCTATAGCAAGATCTTGACCAATAAATGACAAAATATTTTGGAATATTTATTCAAATTTTATTTTCTAAACTTTTGATCTTTGGATGTGTAAGATATATTTTAATTATACTACTCAATTCCATAAAAGTACCTATTTATTGCAAAACTCTAGCCATTTTAATACTCATTTTTTTGAGAGTTTTTTTTTTTGAGAGGTTTTTGCTATAGGGCACATGCGCTCGCCAGAAAGACAGAGAAACAGAAAGCAAGAAATCACCCCCTGAGGGGGGATGGCCATGCCACAATTTCTTCTCCTCCATTCTCCTCTTGGGATCCTGGGCACGCACGCACATGCGCCGGTGTGAGTTTTAGGCCACCGGGTCCAGGACTCAAACTGCGGGCGACTACATGGGAGTCCAGCGACATAGCCATTACACTAACTGCTGGTCCCTAATATTCATATTTTTTAAGTACATGTATTTCTATTTCTGTGGCTTTTTCTGTAAATAATACTAAAAATTCTTGAGGTAATATGAATCATTTCATTATTTTTACAGATGAAGAAATTTGGGCCCAAATTAAATGGCTTTTTTCAGAGGCATATAACTGGTAATTAACTAAACTTCATTAGAACCAGAAATCTTGAACTTTCCAGTAAAAAAAAAAAAAAAAAAAAAAAAAAAAAAAAAAAATCCTCCTCTTTTACTCCATCTCCATTGTTTTTTTTTTCTTTTCTTCTTTTTTTTTTTTTTCTGCCATAGGGTACATGGGCTTGCTGGAGAGAGACAGAGAGAGATAGTGAGAAGGAAAGTGAGAAATCACCCGCCAGGAGAATGGCCATGCTACAATCCCTTCTCCTCCTCCTCCATCCTCCTCATGGAGTATTGGGCATGTACACACACACACACACACAACATGACTTTCAAACCACTGGGTCCAGGATCCAAACCATGGTCTGCCATGAAGGAGTTCAGTGCCATAACCACTATGCCGCCTCTTGGCCTCCCCATCTATGTTGTTTCTGAAGATTATTTCCATTTTGACACATTCCCTGACAAAATACTATAAACACAAAACTTTCTTAGGTTCAAGGAAGAACTCCAAGGAAACCATTATTCTGCCCTTTAGACTGTAACTTCCCTGACTTAAATTTTGAAAATATGTGAAGTAATTTGTATGTATTAATTTGCTATTCCAAGTATTTAGTCAGAGCAAAGAATTTTTATTTTAAAAGGTAAATTATTATTCTGATATGTGTCAATTTTTTTTCTTTTTATTTATTATTATTATTTTTTTTTT
>NW_006159434.1:2313455-2343962 GCF_000334495.1 Tupaia belangeri chinensis
AAAAAAAAAAAAAAAAAAAAAATCCTCCTCTTTTCCTCCATCTCCATTGTTTTTTTTTTTCTTTTCTTCTTTTTTTTTTTTTTCTGCCATAGGGTACATGGGCTTGCTGGAGAGAGACAGAGAGAGATAGTGAGAAGGAAAGTGAGAAATCACCCGCCAGGAGAATGGCCATGCTACAATCCCTTCTCCTCCTCCTCCATCCTCCTCATGGAGTATTGGGCATGTACACACACACACACACACAACATGACTTTCAAACCACTGGGTCCAGGATCCAAACCATGGTCTGCCATGAAGGAGTTCAGTGCCATAACCACTATGCCGCCTCTTGGCCTCCCCATCTATGTTGTTTCTGAAGATTATTTCCATTTTGACACATTCCCTGACAAAATACTATAAACACAAAACTTTCTTAGGTTCATAGTACACACACACACACACACAACATGACTTTCAAACCACTGGGTCCAGGATCCAAACCATGGTCTGCCATGAAGGAGTTCAGTGCCATAACCACTATGCCGCCTCTTGGCCTCCCCATCTATGTTGTTTCTGAAGATTATTTCCATTTTGACACATTCCCTGACAAAATACTATAAACACAAAACTTTCTTAGGTTCATAGAAGAACTCCAAGGAAACCATTATTCTGCCCTTTAGACTGTAACTTCCCCCTGACTTAAATTTTGAAAATACGTGAAGTAATTTGTATTTATTAATTTGCTATTCCAAGTATTTAGTCAGAGCAAAGAATTTTTATTTTAAAAGGTAAATTATTAGCCTGATATGTGTCAATTTTTTTTCTTTTTATTTATTATTATTATTTTTTTTCTGTAGGGCTCATGTGCTCACCAGAGAGACAGAGAGAAAGGAAAAAAAGAAAGCACTCCCCATAGGATTTTGGCAATGTATGCATACGTAGCCAGAGTTTTTCTCAAGCAGCTGAATTCAAGGCTAAAATCTGCACTGTCAGCCATGTGGGATCGAGTTGCCTTAACCACCAGACCACAGAGCTGGTCTGATATGTATTAATTTTAATGTGTGTGAACTCATGCAAAGTGACTAAGAAAATACGAGTTTTAGAATTATTGAAAAAATATGAATTTTTATTTGATCTCATAGAATATTTAAAGTTTCTACAGACACTTCAACAGATACTAATACAAAAATTATTTATTATGGCCTATTACAACAGTGATTAAGTCCGTATATTAGTTTATATGAGCCATTTGAATGGTGTTATTTAATGCTTACACTCTGTTCCTCTAATATGATTTCATTCAGAAATAATATTGCGAAAATTACATACATTTACGTTGACAGAAATCTCATCTTGTGTTTGCATGTATATGTTGAAAGAAAGATTGTGAGAGAAATATTGTCAAAAATCAAAGGAAAATATATGGAAAAGCCATTTTCTGATTTAAAAATATGTACAAAAACTCAAAATTACACCATAGGTAAAGATATTTTCTTTCTCTGAATAGTCTATTTCAGATACTTACCTATTTTCAGAATAGAAAAGATTATTAAATTTAAACATATGTGAATAAATCAATCTAATAGTACTTTAAAACTTATAAATCAAGACTGTTTTGATATTTCTATCTAAAATGGAGCTCAAAAATCCACTATTTAATGTGACATTTATTAGGTTTTTGTTAAAGTTAATTTACACTAGACAAATATCTTTGTGTCAAATTAGCCAATTATCCATCAGAATTTAAAGCACTCAACGCCCAAGTTAATAATAAGCAGAAAAATAAACAAGAATATTAGAAGAAAACAAAGAAATCACATCTTAGCTGAGAAAACAGGAAATAATCCCTTTAACACCAAGGTTTATACTTCTTTAATCTTTCACATTTTGTTCTATTAGTCACAAAATTATTAATCCCCAAATGCATTAAAGATATTTTGTATGCCACATATTGCATTTTTATTATTAGCCTAAAATGCTAAAAATTGACTCACAACCATAAGAACATAAAATGAATAATTAAGGAGGACCTACCATAAGCAGCAACTGAGATATGATATTACAGCAGGAACTTATCACCTGGAATAAAATAGTCAAACTCCACAGAATTAGAACAATGTATTATGGCATATTTAAAAAGACCAATCTTATAATATGTCTCCTCAGGGTTTTAAAAATAAGCTTTAAAAATCTTATGTGTAGCACAGTAATGCATAATGACTGCATAAACTATAGCAGTTTAGAAAGACATTTTTTAAAATTCCTAACTTTGTACTAAGTAAGACCCAGTGATACTTTTTTCACCTGTGTCAACAATTCCAAATACAAAATAAATTGCCAAATTAAAGTATATATAACTTAACAAAAGTTAAAGGAGGTTGGTACACAGCCAATTAAACAAGGGCAAATTTAAAAAGTTATTTCCAATTACTGTTTTAGTTCATATCTATTAGGGACTAAATCCTTACAGAAAAATATGTGTCTGTATGTGTGTGTGTATTTTTTTTTTTTTTGAGAGGTTTTTGCTATAGGGCACGTGCGCTCGCCAGACAGACAGACAGACAGAAAGTGAGAAATCACCGCCCCCCCCCCAGGGGGGTGGCCACGTCACAATCCCTTCTCCTCCATTCTCCTCTCGGGATCTTGGGCACACACACACACACGTGCGCCTGGTGTGAGTTTAAGACACTGACTCGAACCGCGGTCAACTACATGGGAGTCCAGTGACATAGCTATTATGCTAACTGCTGGTCCCTAATTTTTTTTAAAGAGAGAAAAGCACCTTCAAAAGGATCTGGTCCCACCACATCACCATCAGGCTCTTGGGCACACACCCGTGTCCTGCATGTTTCACCTTCACTGGACTAGAGAGCCAAACCTGTGGATAGCCCTGAGTCTTATAGCACAGAAGTTTAATATGTTACTAACTGTGCCACCAAGACTAGCATATCATTTATACCTTTGACTAAACTGTAGACATGACACAAAATCAACTAGAACTTAGCATTCAAATTTGAGAACTATATGAAGACCAAAGTATGATAGAAATTGAGTAGGATAGTTGTTCCTGATGTATTAAGAACTGGCATCAAAACTAAGAATGCCGAATATCAGGACAGCAGTAGTAAATATCTTGTAAGTAAGCCTGATACTATAGATTGCTTCCATTCTCATGCACAACACAGTAGTACTGTGTTTTGCTGAACATCTGCTATTTTCAAAATAGGTATCCTGCATAGCTGTTACCAGTTATTCAGTTTGGGTACTTTAGATGTTGCCTAGTTAACACACTAGATGTAGATAATAACAAAAATAAAATACTATTTTTTAAGGTTTTTTGCCATAAGGTGCATGTGCTCACTGGGGAGAGACAGAGAGAGACCATGAGAGGGAAAGTGAGAAATTACTCCTCAGAAAGGACGGTGATGCCACATCTCTTCTCCTCCATTTTCCTCCTAGGATTTTAGGCATGCACTTAAACAGGCCCTGCATGATTTTCAAGCCACTGAGTCTGAGACTTTAAATGAGGTCAGTCATGTGGGAGTCCAGAACCTCAACCACCACATCACCTGCTGTCCCTAAAAATTCTATTTGACAAGAATAATGGGAGTAAGCAAAAACTACCCTTAAGATAAAATCTGCAGTCTTATCATTTTTACTAACTAAAAAAATTCAAATGAATGGATAATGCATCTAATGTAAGAAATTAGAAAAGGAAAAGTAATTTCAAGGAAAGGAGTTAAGAGGAAATTAATAAATCATAAAATAGAAAATGAATAAAGTTATAAATAAGAGACAAGCTTTATTAAAATGCACAAGATATAAGAAATAATTGTCCTAAAAAGACAAATAAACAAATGTGTGAGTACGAAATATAATTATAAAACCACAGGAAATTAAACTTCTACATTCTAATGACCCTATTTGGCTTAATGAATTTATGAACTTAGAACTGAACTAAGAAGGGGGGGAAATTACAATAAATGGAAAAATATAAAGGTAAAAAATATCTCTATGTTAGAAATACAAGTTAGGCTTGTCATAAGACCATTCTTAAAATTATTAAAGAATAGATTATTTAAACTATTTTAGAACACATAGAAAGAATGGCATTCCCCATTCCATTTTACCTCAGCTCTATAAATAAAATCTAGTAATAAATGTAAAAAGGAAAAAAATATAAACCTACATGAAAATTGACAAATATTAATATATTAGGTTGCCAGAAAAGTCATAACATATTTTTCTACACAAAAATGCATCATGACTTTTCCAGTGACCCAGTAAATACGGTCTTTAACAACTTATCAGGCATGAAAATTAATCTTACTAACCACCAAAGAGAGCAGTTTAGCAAATATGATTTGGGAGTATATTAAGAAAACAAAACGGCATAACTGGCCAAATTAATAAGTCACAAAGAAAATTGGCATTATATAGCTTTTGTAAAAATGAAACCATAAAATTAAAAGGAAATAGATAGTATGATATATACATATATTTTTTTTTCTTGGAGAGGTTTTTGCTATAGGGCGCGTGCGCTCACCAGACAGACAGAGACAGAGTGACAGAAAGCGAGAAATCACCCCCTCTGGGGGGATGGCCACGCCGCAATCCCTTCTCCATTCTCCTCTCGGGATCTTAGGCATGCACGCACATGTGCCCAGTGTGAGTTTCAAGCCACTGGGTCCAGGACACAAACCGTGGTCGACTATGTGGAAGTCCAGCGACATAGCCACTACCCTAACTGCTGGTCCCAGTATGATATATTTTCAAAGACTATAAAAGAATAGAGGTAATCAGTGTTAGCCAAGAGGTGTAGAGTGTAAATCTGTATATCTTGAGAAAATATTTTAGTATAATAGTATTTAAAATCAAATTTCATTTTACACAACAAAAGTTTTCAAGAAATTTACCTTAGGGAGGTAATTGAAGAAGTTAATAATTATATGCAAGGAATCTGATCCCAGCAAAAAATAATTAAAAATGATAAGAACCTGAGTATCAATTGAGAACCATTAGTAAGAGATTTGTAATATGTGCTTTGGTAAAGTCATGTGATCAAACAATAGTGAAAGTCAGCTCCTTGACCTCATGGTCAAGACAGGAACCTGGGACCTTCTTATGTGGGCTCAACAGCACACAGCATAGTATTATTATTCTAGCGCTCTGTCTCTCTTGAAGAAATAATTTTTTAAAAAAGTTAAAAATCTTGAATTCAGTGGCTTGATTTAGTAGCCAAGTATACTTTCAAAATCAGATTGTTCTATGAAAAAGACACATAAAATAAAATGAATAATGCTAAAATGAATACATCACATACATAAAAAGATATAATTGATAAAAATACGTACAGATAATAGCAGGAAAATTAATCTATAATTATGTAGTAAAAGGTAAATAGAACTAATATGAAACTTGAACTCATATTTGGAGATTAGTCCTACATGCTGAACACATGCACACACACATGCATACACACACACACACACACACGCTTAATTTTAAAGAATTTTCCTAAGTTTGTGTATACTTCCTGGAGAGAAGCATGAAAATAGGGGAGTAAGAAAGCATCCCCCGCATGAAGCTTCCAAACAGTGGAATCCCTTACCTCATGTCTCCTTTTGGAATTTTGGGCACACATGCACACACATCCTGCATGTTTTTCAAGACACCAGGTCCAGGATTCAAACCATGCAGTGAGCCATGCGGGATCCAGTTACCTCAATCACCACACCATTGGGGTTCCCACACATTTGTTTTTTAATTTTATGTTTTTCTTAAAGAAATAGAACTGACCCAAGAAACCAGTATTTGTGCTGTTCTTTCAGTATCTGCCAGGATAACTAGTATAAGCTTCATATCTTCAAATAGTACACAGACCTGAAAAGGAAAACATATAAAGTTTATTTTCAAAGGATTATTTATTTGTTTATTTATTTAATTGTATTTGTTCTTAATATTTATTTATTTTAAATTTGACCAGTGAAAGAAAAAGGGAAAGTAAGAAAGTAAGCCACTAGGTCCAAGACTTGAACCATGGTCAGCCATGTGGGTGGGAATCCAGTGCCTTAATCACCATGCCACCTGCTGCTCCCCATATGAAGTTTATTAGATGAAATGAGAAATTTTTTCTTTTTTTTCTCTAATTATTCTGATATTTAAAAAGAAATTTTTTCTTTTTTTTCTCTAATTATTTTGATATTTAAAAGGACATCTCCTCAAATTAGTGTCCAATTAAAAAATTTACTCACATTCTGGACTTCCTTAATGTATATTTACCTTCATTTGGAAGTGTATATTTTTAACTTATTAGCTTTAAGATTAAAAACATCTGCAACACTTATTAAAACTTAATCAAAAACTTGGAGAAACATTTTTTTAATGTAGTTACTATGAATTTATTTCATAGCTTAAAACATTTACAATTTCTGAAATTTAAGCAAAGAAATAACTAAACATCATTGGGCATGTAAACATTATTCAGAGAATTCTAACTGGTACACATACTGATTGAGGGAAGAAGACAAAGAAGAAAAGAGTTTTTTTTAATATAGTTTGTAGGATTTGGGGTGAATATAAAAAGTATTTCCCAGTTTTTACAATTATTATTGGTTAAAATGGAAGCATGAGGAAGGTTTTGGTGAACCTGGTTGGGAAATAACAGGAAGGCAAATTCTGATGAAGATAATACTGTCAGCTCTTCAACGATTTGCCTAAAGGAAGGAGCTTGGAGGTGGTATCTGTACTATACACCTGAAGTTGATTAAGAGCATTGAGGGGGTAAAAATTTTGTTTTTAGGTTTTTGCCATAGAGCTCGTGGGCTTGCCAGATAGAAATAGAGACAGTGAGAGGGAAAGTGAGAAGTCACAATCCCTTCTCCATTTTCCTCTTGGGATTTTGGGCATGCACACAGATGCACCCAGCGTGATTTTCAAGTTACCAGGTCTTGACTCAAACTGTAGTCATTCATGTGGGAATCCAGTGCCTTAAGCACCGAGTCGCCTACTGGCCCCAGGGGAAAAATGTTTTTAGAGGGTTTGGGAAAGAACCAGAATATGGAGGCCAGCACATGGCATAGCAATACATGCCCTCAGATGAAACCTTTGAAAGAAAAAAAAAAAAGAACCAGGATACCTTGTTTTTGTTTTATTTAAAATATTTGTAAGCTATGAAAAGTTTGCAAGAATTGTGCAGCCTTTACCTAGATCAAACATTTTGTTTGATTTCTTTCTCCCTCACTTGTATACATGTGCATATGAATATAAATATGATAAATATGAACATATATTTACTTGTTCTGTTTTTAATTTCTTTTCTTTCTTTCTTTCTTTCTTTCTTTCTTTTTTTTTTTTTTTGCTATAGAGCACATGCACATACTGGAGAGAGACAGAGAAGTCACCCTCTAGGGGGACAGCCACTCCACAATCCCTTCCCCTGCATTCTCCGCTCGGAATTTTGGACATGCACACACATGCATGATTTTAAAGCTTCTGAGTTGGGACTCAAACCACCGTTGACCATGTGGGGAGTCCAGCCAGCATCTTAACCACAATGCCATGTGCTGGTCCCTATGTGTGGTTGTTTTACTCAACTAGTTGAGAGTAAATTGTGAGTATAATAAACATTTACCCCTCACACCTCTAGCATGTGTCTTCTAAGAACTAGGATATCCTTTTGCATAGCCACAATATAGTTATCAAATCACTAAGATTTAAACATGGTATAAGATATTAACCATTCAATAATTCATAAAAATTTTGCCAATTGTCCCAATAACATCTTTAAAATGTTTTACTTTTTAAATTTAGTATTCAACCCAGAATCAAGAGTTGCACTAGTTGCCATGCTCTCTTTCATCTGTATTAATTTACACTTCCTTAACATTTCTTTTTCTTTCATGACATTAACATCTGCAAAAAAAATCCAGGGTTAATGCTACCAGGTAGTGGTACTTGGGTAATATAACTAGACCCACATGAAAAGGCACTGGGTTATCATCCTGGGACCTCTGTGAGCATACCAAATATGAGTGTGTGCCTATGATCCTGCTTGGTTGAGGTGAGGGTATACTATGTCATGAAGACCATGATGGGAATATCCCCTCTAGGAGAAATAAATGAATACACTTTTAGATTCAGGGCTGTTTTGTTTTGTTTTGTTTTTTGTTTTGTTTTGTTTTGTTTTAAGAGGTCTTTGCTGTAGGGTGTGTGCTCGCCAGAAAGACAGAGAAAGACAGAGAGACAGAAAGTGAGAAATCACCCCCCAGGGAGGATGGTCACATCACAATTCTTTCTACTCCATTCTCTTCTTGGGATCTTGGACATGCATGCACACATGCCTGGTGTGAACCTAAGCCACTTGGTCCAGGACTTGAACTGCTGTCAACTACAAGGGAGTCCAGCGACACAGCCATTACGCCAACTGCTGGTCCCAAGATTCAGGGCTGTTTTGTAAAGAGTTTTCAATTTTGGTTTATCAATTTGTTTCCTCATGATTAGATGGAGTCTATGTGTGTGTTTTTAAAATTTTTAAAATTTTATTTTATATATTCAATCACTTTTTTTTTTTAACAAGAATCTGACAAAAGTCTTGGGTACCATTCTCAATGCATCACAGGGCACAGGAGACCAATTTGTTCTGATACTGTGATGTTAATTTTGATCACTTGGTTGAGGTAGTGGACACTAGACTATAATGAAATTTCCTCCTCCTTTGTAACTAGTAAGTAATCTGTGAAGAATGTTTCTAAATTATACATCCCTTATTTAATACAGAAAAATGATTACTTTCAGAACTAATAAACACCAAGTACAAGATACTGTCTACAACTAAATTAAAGAATGTTTAATACATAAGATACTCCTAAAAATCGAAAAGTATCATGTTTCCATCGGAATGTATAACTTCTTGGAATGTATAATATCAACAGAAGCAAGAAAATCCCAGTGTAAAAGTGGGGAGCTTTTGCTCAAAATGTGTTACATGAACACACAAAAATTGCTATGGAGTGGAAAAGTCTCATTGTAATTCTTCAAGAAAGAACCATGTAAGCTCTGAAAAATAATGGAGATAAAGGCATTGAAAATTTCAGTCACCGTAATAAAAGTCCTTATGTTTTCTTAGAGGAAGAAACTATAAATAAGCAGAAAGGAGCAAATGTTATTTATTCGGGTATTAAAAACATTTGAAAATTTTCTGTGTAAGAAGTTATCATAGGGGTTAACAAGTCGCGTAGTGGTTAAGGCACTAGACTCCTACATGGGCGACAGTGGTTTCAGTCCTGGACCTGGCAGCCTGAGAATCACAGCAGACATGTGCGCATGTGTGCCTAAATCCTGGGAGGAGAATGGAAAAGGGTTGTGGTGTTACCATCCCATCTGGAGAGTGATTTCTCATTTTCCCTCTCACTGTCTCTCTCTGTCTCTGGTGAGTGTATGGACCCTATGGAAAAAAAAAAACAACCTAAAAAACAAACAAACAAACATGAAATTGAAAAGGAGTTAAATAGCCAATGAAAAAAACGTACAGATATTTGAATTTATCTGCACAGTCGTTTAAGAGTCAGTAAATAAATAAATGAATAAAAATCTACAGATGATTGAAGAAGCAATTAGCTAGTGTTAAGATTTTCAGAAGTAACAATGTTACATTAGTTATATATGGGGAGTAATTAAATAAGTAAACATGTCAAGGATAACGGAAGCCTACTTTCTCCTTACTGAGAAAAGGAATTACAAATATGGGAAGGATGAAATTTAGAATAAATTCTGTGGTGTTGAAGTTTGAATTGAATTTGTGTCTAGATAACACTTTCTAAATTCTTTCTTTATTGGGACCAGCATATGGCATAATAGTTTCTAAGTCCTTTCTTTACTGAACTCCTACATGGCCAACCACAGTTTGAGTCCCAGAACCAGTGGCTTTGAGTCCCAGATGCTGGGCTTTACTAAAAGAAACCAGAATTTCTTGGGGGAAAGAATGAAACCAGATCTGGGGCATGGAGAGTTGAGGAAGAGTGTCAGATGCTTCCTTTTTCCTTTATGTTTAATTGATGTGCATCTCCACAGCATACAAAATGAATCTTCTCAGCATAAATAAACTATCAGTCCAGTCAAAAACATTACCATACTTGGGACCAGCAGTTGGTGTAATGGCAATGTTGCTGGACTCCCATGTAGTCAACCACAGTTCAAGTGCTGGACCTGATGGCTTAAACTCATGCCAGGCACATGTGCATGCGTGCCCAAGATCCTGAGAGGAGAACGGAGGAGAAGGTATTGTGACACGGCCATCCCCCCGGGGGGTGATTTCTCACTTTCTGTCTCTCTCTATCTTTCTGGTGAGCATACACACCCAATAGCAAAAACCTTTCAAAAAAACCCCAAATAAACCAAAAAAAAAAGAAAAAGAAAAAATCTTTACTATATTTTATCAAAAGATAATTTTCTATTTTTATATCTGTTAAATGTTTTGTCTTTTCCCCCTTTATTTCCTCCTTCGCACCCTCCATTGCCCATCCTCCCACACTATCTCTAGTATCCACAGCTGCTCTCTATGCTTTTATACCTTACAGTATTTCAATTTCTGCCATAGATTGCAGACATTTGGTATACATGAAATGTGGCTATACAATCGCTCTCTTTCATAGTCTGGCTTGCTTTACTTATCATTAAATCTTCAATGTTCATCCACTTTCTATCAAATGCCATGGTCTCATTGTTTATTATGGCTGGGTAGTATTCCATAATGTATATGTGCCACACTTTTTTAAGTCACTCATCTGTTCTTGGACATTTGGGTTGATTCTACGTCTTAGCAATTGTAAACAATTCCACAATAAATATGGACATGCAAGTGTGTTTCCAATTGAATATATTCCTCTCCTTTGGGTAGATACCCAGGAGTGGAATTGCTATATCATATGTAGATTTTGTAGATTTTTGAGGAACCTCCATATTGTCCTCCACAGTGACTATACCAATTTACATTCCCATCAACGTGTGAGACTTCCCTTTGCACCACAGTGTCACCAGTACTTACCATTCTTTATTTTCTTAACCTAAGACATTTTGACTGGAGTCAGAATGTGTCATTATGGTTTTCATTTATATCTCCCTTATGAAAAGTGATGTTGAACATTTTTTCATATGCTTTTTGAATGTTAGTATGTCTTGTGTAGAGTTGTCTGTTCAGCTCATTTGCCCATCTTTTTAACTAAGTTGATTTTTCTTTTGCGTAAGATGTTTGAGTCCCCTGTACATTCTGGTTATCAGTCCCTTATCTGAGGCATAGTTTGCAGATATATTCTCCCATTCTGAGGGGTGTTTCTTCTCTGTATTATTTTTTTCTTTTGCTGTGCAAAAACTTTTTTTTTTTGCACAGGTTTTTCTTTAAAGGGCACGTGCGCTTGCCAGACAGACAGAGACAGAGAGACAGAAAGCAAGAAATCACCCCCCAGGGGAGATGGCCACACCACAATCCCTTCTCCTCTGTTCTCCTCTCGGGATCTTGGGCATGCACATACACGTGCCTGGTGTGAGTTTTAAGCCACCGGGTCCGGGACGCTAACCACGGTCGACTACGTGGGAGTCCAGCGACATAGCAATTATGCTAACTGCTGGTCCCCTGTGCAAAAACTTTTTTACCTGATGGAATCCCATTTGTCTATTTTCAGGGTTGCTGCCTGTGCTTTAGGGGGGTCTTATTTAAGAAGTCTTTGCCTTCTCTGATGTGTCCAAGAGTTTCCTCTCAGTTTTCCACAAGTAGTTTTATAGTTTGAAGTTTTATGTTTAACTCTTTGACCCATTTTGTGTTTATTTTTCTTAATGGTGAGAGATATGGGTCCCATTTCACTTTTTTACAGTTAGATATCCAGTTTTTCAGCACCATTTGCCAATGAAACTTTCTTTTTCACCACTGGACTGTCTCTTGCCCTTTGTCAAAAATCAGTTGACTATATGTTTTGGAATTTATCTCTGGGTTTTCTACTCTGTTTCATTGATCTTCCTGTCTGTTTTTGTGTCAATATCATGCTGTTTTGACTATCACAGCTTTGTAATATATTTTAGGGTCAGGGAGTGAGACACCTCCTACTTTATTCTTTTTGCACAGTGTCCCAGCCCACAGGACAGTCAAACAGTTACCTGACGGAGGGAGTGAGAGAAGGAACAGACACACACAGACACACAGAGTGGAGACAAGATGAGATGCTAATCAAGTCTCATTTATTATGGAAGAATGGCAAACTTATATACATGCTGGTGGGCATTGAATGGTTGCCCAAAATGCAAATGAGGTATTACAGAAGGATCAATCATTGGTGCCCCGGAAATTGCCTTAAATGCAAATGAGGGATTCTGGCTCAACCAATTGGCGAGTGTCCTACATGGTGACCAATCATCATGAGGATTCAGAGGGAACCAATCAGGAGTCTGATATGGCTTTCCTGGGCTGGTCAGAACCGTCACTGTTATTGTTCGCTCAATGGGGAAGTGAAACCCAAAGGTTTCTTAAGATGGAGGATAGCTCTTAAGATGGCTCCTCACGTAATGTAGCACCTTCCACAGCACAGTATTTCTTTGGTGATACAGGGACTTTTATGATTGTAGACACATTTTATGTATTTTTTAATTCTGTGAAGAATAGCTCTGGTAATTTGACTGGGATTGTATTACATTTGTAAATTATTTTGGATAGAATTGATATTTTAGTTATATTTATTCTTCCAATCCAGGAACATGGGATGTCTTTCTACTTTTGTGGAAATCTTTCATTTCTTTGGTTGAGTTTATTCCTAGGTATCTTATTTTTTAGTGGCCATTGTAAATGGATTGCTTTTTTCAGTTCTATTTCAGTCTGTTCATTGTTGGTTTAGAGAAATGCTGTAGACTGTTGCATGTTGATTTGTAACCTACTACTTTACAGTATTCATTTATCACTCTCAGAACTTTTTTTATGTATTCTTTTGGATTTTCTATATATATAGTCATATCATCTCCAAATAGAGGTAATTTTATTCTTCTTTTCCTATTTGAATGCCTTTTATTTTATTCTCTTGTCTGATTACATTGGCAGACTTACAGGATAATATTGAAAAGGAGTAGCAAAAGCAGGCAGCCTCATCTTGTTTCAGTTTTTATGGAAAAGGTTTTAGCTTTTCCCAATTCAATATGATGTTAACTATGTTTTCTTTTCTTTTTATTTTTTAATATATAGCTTTTATTGTGTTGGGAAGTGTCCTTTCTGTCTGGATTTTTCTGAGGGTCTTGATCATGAAAGGATGTTGTATTTTATCAAATGATTTTTTTGCAGTGTTGGTATGATCATGTGATTTTTATCTTTTCTTCTGTTAATATATTACATTAATTGTTTTGTGTATGTTGAATCACCCTTGCTTCCATGAAATAAAGCCTACTTGCTCACGGTGTATAATCTTATGTGAGGGTATGCAGCTTAACAACATGAAGCAGTTATCGTAATGCCTCATTAATTATTCACTTGAGCTGGCTGACTCATGTCTTAGATGCTATTGGCTCTGGGGAAACATCCGTGGAGCACAGGAAACAGTTGACCCTGGCTGGGTCATACGATCCCTGTTCAATATAATGTTTATGGCTTACACATTATCCTCTTTGATGCATACTCAGACAGCCTTCCTTGGAGTTGCAGAGGAACAGCATAAGTAAACTTACTTGACCTATGATGCATAACAGGATCACACATGATAGTAACAAGGACACAAAACGTGTACACTAAAGCACTTATCTCTACCTGTAGAATTTCAATTGCATCCTTGAAAGCTGCAAAACAGTTCACTGTGCCTGGTAAAATGTATAGATAACGAAGTTCAGCATGATTGAGCAGCACAGTTTGTCTGTGTTCACCTGCATCTCTGCTTCTGCATCTTTCTCTTTTCTCTAACTTTCCTTCCTACAGGACCAAGTCCTGGGGAGAACGCCAACAGCATTACCATCCAGAGAGATGTAACTCTTAAGCTTGCTGTCAGACACTGACAAATCTTACAATGTGTCATTGAATATGACTTTTGTTAAAAAATTTTGTATCTGTATTCATTAAGAATATTGTTCTTTAATTTGTTGTTGCTATTGATGTTGTCGTTATGTCATTTTCCGTTTTGGGCATCAGGGTGATAAAGGCTTCACAGAATGAATTTGGGATGTTCCTTCTTTCTGGATCTTTAGAAATATTTTGAATAGATGGGGCTTAACTCTTCTTTAAAAGTTTTGTAGAGGACCACCAGGTGGCACAGTGGTTAAGGTGTTGGTCCCATATGGCTGACTGTGGTTCAAATCTCAGACCCAGGGGTTTGAAACTCATGTTGAGTGCATGTGTGTGCATGCCCAAAATCCTGAGAGGAGTTGGAGGAATGTCAAAAATATATGACTTGAATCAATAATGAGGCAACATCAAACCCAATCAAAGAACATACTACAATATAATTAGTCTATACTCTTCAAAACTCACTGTCATGTATGTCCAACAGATTATGAAAGTATTCTAGAGTGAAAGAGAATAATGACATTTCATAACTAAAGTTAATATGTGTATTCTGAAAGTAGACCCTTTTTCCATAAAGATTATTATTTAGACATTAACCAAAATTGGAATAGGGTCTGAAGATAGGATGGTAGTATTGTGTCTATGGTAATTTCCGAGTTTTGAATGTTGTCCTGTGATTGTTGTATTTGCAGGAAACATGTGCAAGACAAGTGTTGGAAGGTAAGCAATTTACTCTTAAATGGATCACAGAAAAAGTTCTTTGAAACTGTACTTTCAAATTTTCTGTAAGCTTCAGATTGTTTCAACATATTAAAAAAAAAAGCACAAGTAATAGTTCATAGATTATTTTTTATTTTTTCTTTATTGGTATGTTTTCGACAAATTACTGCGATCACTTTTGGTGTTTGTTTCATTTCAGTATAAAATAAGAAGATAAACATACATTTTAAATGTGCAGAAAAGGTTTCAGAAAAGACTAAAGTTTGAATATATAATATGCAGCTCTAGAATTAAGATGGACATAAAAGTTTTTGGTTAAGTAAGGTCAACCGATGCCTCAAAGTAGTCTCAAGAGGATTTGACAAAAAGATTACTCACAGAAAACATCCAGACAAATATTAAGAACAGGGTAAAAGGTTTTTTTATAGGTTTTTGCCTTAGAGCATGTGCACTCGCCAGAGAGAGAGAGAGAGAGAGAGAGACAGAGATAGTGAGAGGGAAAGTGAAAAATTACCCACCAGGGAGGATGGCCATGCCACAGTCCCTTCTCCTCCATTCTCCTCCTGGGATCTTGGGCACGTGTGCACACACATTCAGCATGATTTTCAAGCCACTAGGTCCTTGACTCAAACCATGGTCAGCCATTTGAGAGTCCAGTGATGCAACCGCTTTGCCATCTGCTGACCCCATAAAAGATACTATTAAATAGAGGATTTGCATGATATCCATCTAAAGAAGATGTACAATGAAATAATTTAAGACATTTTGATTGCCCTTTTTGCCTCTTTTTTATTCTTGTTATTACAATAAATTTTGGTTCTTACTATTACTGGGTACAAATGCTCCAATACTAGAACAGTATGTAGTACAGAGGCAGTTTTCATACTTCCTATGAAAAGTTGTGAGGACTTCCAAATGAATCATACAAGTTTGTTATCTATTTTTAACATTAGAGATATATATACAGTTATTCTTTCCAAGGTTACTAACTCATCTCGAGTACACAACTTATTAGTAAAATCACTGGAATAAGGAAAGTAGATTAGATCACTTTCCAGATTATTTCAAAATCTGAAAAAAAAAATCTGGAAAGTTTAAGAATGGAACAAACTTTTAAAAGTAGACAATAGAAAAACATGCAGAATGGGGTCCAAAAAAAGAGGATTCCTAAAATGATGGTTAAATAGTGAAGAATAAGACATCATAGAAAAATTAAAAGGTAAATCAATGAGAAAAACTTTTGAAGTTCTATTTAAAGGCCACATTGGGGCCAGCAGTTGGCATGGTGATTAAGGGCGCTGGACTCCCACATGGTCGACCGTGGTTCGAGTCCTGGACCTGGTGACTTGCTTTCTTACTTTCTCTCTCTCTCTCTCTTTCTCTCTGTCCCTGTTTGGTCAAATTAAAATAAACAAATAAATAAAGTTAAATAAAATAATTCTTTATAAAAAAGGCCAAGCATTCCATCAAATCTTTTAAAATCTCTAAAACCCAATCTTGAAATTAAAAAAATAGACTAACAGAGAGCTCTGTATCTCACCCTTACAAAAACCTTTCATGGAATTGTTTCTACCTAATTATGATGAGATATATCTCTATCAATTTGCATTGTGAGACTTTTTTCAGAAACAAAGTAAAGAAATAGTTGCATCCATTGGAAAGATGTTGTTGAGACTACATTGACTGTACAGCAGTATTGTCCATGTGAGACTCAAGAGGGGCACATTCTCTATGTTATAAGTAATAGGGAAAATTGTGCTGTGCAATCAGTATATTTTTATTCTATAGACATTATGAATCATGCATTTAATATCTCCTTTTCATTGGTATTTACTGATAAAATCTAAGTCGAGTTGGAGGCTCATTCTATGACATGTATAAGACTTAACACTGGGCATTTTGAATGTTAACCTCTCTCTTGTCCTCATCAAATCTTTTAGAGTCATTTTCACTATCTAGCTTTGATTCATCCCCTGTTAAAACACATTACTTAACCGTTGTATTAAACTGCTGTTGTATGCATTCATGTAAGTAAGCTAGTTTATATTCCATGTGTAAAAATAGGGGACCAAAATTTTAAAAAAAAATAAATATATGAAAAAATAAATAAAACAGAACAGCTAAAGAAACATGACAAATAAATACTTTATTAAGATTAATGTAATAAAAAGAGCTTGGCTAGAGATAAACATATATAGCATGTAAGTTGCTACAAGCAGATGATAAAGTCAGAATTTATTTCAAAGGGGTCAGAGTTTAAGCTTGTCCAAAAGAAGGATGAGGAGTTACAGAAAAGCTGGAACATTTGATTTCATACTGTGAAATTGTAAAAAAATGTTGGAAAGTAAAAGCTTTAGACACAGCTGAATCTCTAAGGAAACTACAGGTATATATTGTAAGTATACACAGGTGTTTGAAAATAGCAAATATAATGAAAGAATCCAAATTATAATTAGAAAAAACATGAAACTACTAATTCAGCACTAATAATTTATAAGAGGGTGGAAGACAGCAAGTTTTATTTTGGCCTTAAGGATAATGTATACAATATAAAACAAAGGAGTAAATGAGGAGAATAAAAGTGCAATTTCAAATTTGTAAGGAGAAATGAGTGTTAAACTAAAAGAAAGTCTGCAAAAACACTGGTCTTTAAAATTCTTACATATTAGAAAGTGTTTACATTTTTTAAAAAATGAGGAACCAGCAGATGGTCTAATGGCTCTATCATTGGACTCCCACATAGTCAACAATGGTTCAAGTCCTGGACCCTGCAGCTTTAAACTCACACTAAACATGTGTGCATGAGTGCCCAAAATCCTGAGAGAAGAATGGAGAAGAAGGGATTGTGGCGTGGCCATTCCCTCTAGGGGGTGATTTCTTATTTTCTGTCTCTCTGTCTCTCTGGTTAATGCATGCACCCTACAGGAAAAAAAAAAAAACTCTCTAAAAAAAAGAAAAGGAAAACCAACATTATATTTGTTATAGAATTAATTTATAAAAATATTCTTAAAGAAAATGTCTGTGGTCACTATTAAACACATGAATGAGATTCAGTGGAAAGAATATTTGGTAAAATAATGATCAAAAATGAATAATTCTCTGTGAGGATTTTCTCAAAAAGGAAAGTGAAGAAAAGACAAATAATATAATAAGGGAAAATCCCTTGATTCAGTAGGGATATGCAATAATAACGTTTTCGAACATTGCTTAATGATTAAGAGGGTGGTATGTTATATGCCTAAAGGAGTTAAAAAATGTCAAATATGGGAAATTTTAATTCATAAAATGAACATATGTGCTTTAGCAACAACAAAGCACAACTTCATTTTTCCAGTGTGAATTATATGAATTTTGTGACTAAGAAAATCATTATTGATTGATTAATAGTGCAGATGAAAGAAAATGCTAACTCCATTTGAATTCCTTTTATGAAATTCAAAGTGTATCAATATTAAATAAATTTATATTATTCATATTTCTTGTGTGTAATGAAAAAAGAACATAGATTATTTTCCTCCAAATAAATTTCTAGCTGTGAACTTTCCAGTCACATGTGTAAACAAAGTAAAATTAATATTGTTGCAATATTAGCTAACATTAAATCCTTCAGTAACATCATATATAATAATGTTTGTACAAATCTGTGCTTTTCTTTTTACCTTTTATTTTCAAGAAACTTCAAACTTATAGAAAATTGAAAGAACAAGAATAGTATGAGAATACCAACATAGTGTGTATCAATGTCACCATCAGTTAATATTTTCTCTATTTACTTCATTTGTTCTCTCGCTCTCCCTCTTCCCTCTATCTCTATACATAGGATTAATTTTTTAGAGCTTTTTGTGAGTTAGTTGCATACATTATGGCCGTTTAGCTCTAAATATGTCAATGTGAATGTGACTAAGAGTATGGAAACTGTCTTAATAATCATAATATCATTTCCAACTTCAGTTAATTGAACATATGCTTTTATCTTATGTACCATCTCTATGCAAATATTCTCAGTTGGTCCGATGAACATTATAACATTTTTTTCTTCCAATACAAAGTTCAGTACATTTAACTGTTATGTCACGTTAGTCCCCTTTAACCTAAAACATTTTCACAGTCTTTCCTTTTGTTTATGATATTGACACTTTTGAAGTATATATATATTTTTTTGAGAGGTTTTTGCTATAGGGCTCATGCACTCGCCAGACAGAGAGACAGAGAGACAGAAAGCAAGAAATCACCCCCCAGGGGGAATGGCCATGCCGCAATCCCTTCTCCTCCTTTCTCCTCTCGGGATCTTGGGCACGCATGCACACGCACCCCGCGTGAGTTTTAAGCCACCGGGTCTGGGACGCGAACTGCAGTTGACTACTTGGGAGTCCGGCGACATAGCCATTATGCTAACTGCTGGTCCTAAAATATATATTAACCCATTTAAAAAAAAAAACAAAATAAGATATTATTTTATTTGGAGTTCATCTTATATTTTCTCATGATTGGATTCAGGTTATGCATCCCCAGCCAGAATTCTATAAAAGTGATTTCACACTTCTAATAGCATCACATCCAAAGGCACATGAAATTTGTCTACTGCACACTGATTATGTTAATTTGTACTAGTCAAGTTAAAATTCTAATTGTTCATCTAATTACCTATTCCATGGAATTATTTTTTGCTTGTAACTAATATGCTCTCTGTGGGGAGAATCTTTAAGATCATGCAAATATTCTTCTTTTTTGAGAGAGAGGTTTTTGCTATAGGGCACGTGTGCTCAACAGAAAGAGAGAGACTGAGAGACAGAAAGCGAGAAATCACCCCTCTGGGGGGATGGCCACACCGCAATCCTTTCCCTTCCATTCTCCTCTCGAGACCTTGGGCACGCATGCACATGCGTCCGGTGTGAGTTTAAGCCACTGGGTCCGGGACTCGAACTACGGTCTACTACAAGGGAGTCCAGCAACATAGCCATTACGCCAACTGCTGGTTCCAAGATCATACAAATATTCTGCTCTTCTTCAAAATGTGCTCTTAGAGTTAGAATCTATTTTTGCATAAATCAACCTTTATCTTGATAGTTATCAAAAGATGATTTTCCAATCTTAACACATTGATACCTTATTTATTGTTCATTTATTTATTACTGGGGTAGATTCCAAAATTTCTGTATATTTTCCAGTAGTTTATAATTCATTATTGTACTTAATTATTTTTGTGTTGAAATTGCCAAGATTTGATTAGTGTGACACTCTTCAAGCTGGCTCCCACTTGAAGAAGTTTTATTTTTGCATCTGTACTGCTCTAGCTCAGGAAATAGGTTATTCCTCCAGAAAGCCCTGTGCAGTCACCAGAGAGGGACAGAAATAGAGGAGAGGAGAAAGCATCCTTGTGGGGAATGGTCACATCATGATCCCTGCTCCTCCATTTCTCCTAGCTTTTGGGATTTTGCTCATGCATGCATATGCACTTGTAGGTTTCTCAAGTGGTCAAGTCCATGACTTGAAATGTTCAGTAGGCAATGTGGGATCCAGCTGCCTTAACCACCAAGCCAAAGAGTTTGCTCTAGTCTCTTTTAAAATACTATTAGAGAGAACCAGCAGTTAGCGTAATGGCTATGTCGCTGGACTCCCACGTAGTCGACCGCGGTTCGTGTCCTGGACTCGGTGGCTTAAAACTCACGCCGGGCGCATGTGCGTGCATGCCCAAGATCCCGAGAGGAGAATGGAGGAGAAGGGATTGCGGCGTGACCATCCCCCCGGGGGGTGATTTCTCGCTTTCTGTCTCTATGTCTCTCTCTGTCTGTCTGGCGAGCGCACGCGCCCTACAGTGAAAAACTCTCCAAAAAAAAAAAAAAATAGTATTAGAAACCAAGGTCTAAGTGTTAGGTGTGACCATTTTTACTAGGGTGTCTTTGCTTCCAGGTTGTTTCAATGTGAGAAATTGGAATTGCATGCATATTAATACACCTCTGTACATGTGCATATGCACATTAATATATATGTGCAGGCAGGTAACTAAAATCATGATTTAATACATGTCTCTAATTCCAATCCTTTCCTCAGGATTTTTTCTTGATTTTTAACATGTATTAGGTTGTCTGAAAAGTTTTTCTATGCATCATGACTTTTCCAACAACCAAATATATATTCCTGTTTCTTCTTTTATAGTGGCACCCCCAATTCATCAATCTGTTTTAGACACAAGTATTCATAATTTTAAATACATATGTTGGGATTTCCTAAGACCAATGATTTACTAGAAGGACCTACATCTCAGAAGCTATTAGACTAGTTGTTACGGCTTGTTTCAGGAAAATGACACAGATTAATAAAATCATTAGAGAAAAGGCGATGGGGCCATGTCTAGGAAAATTCAGGTGCAAGCTTTCTTTCTCAGCCAAATCACATGCTAACACATTCAATTCTCCCAACAGTGATATATGACAAGACTCACAAAGTTTTGCCAGCTAGGAAAGCTCACTTATCTTGATGCCCAGTGGTTTTATTGGGATCAGTTACATTACTATGCAGTGTCCACATGATGACCTCAGCTACTCATCTCCAATGCAAAAAAAAGGCATTCGCTGTAAATCGTATTAGTAACATAAACTATCTGATCAAAGTAGCATCACTCATATCAGTTGGAATCTTCCAGGAGCCCAGAAATTAGCTTCTAAAAGTCAACTGAGGGCCAGTTTTGAAGGAAAAGCTCTTCTTTGGAATATGCAGTTTGAGCAACCCAGGACAAATGACTTTGTAAACATTTTGTAATTCCTATGGTACCATCCTATTCACACAATTATATTTGGGAATTTTTGATCCAAATCAGGAAATTTATTATCTTGTCTGGAAAATTTTAAATAATAGTGTGATTTCTGAACATCTGAGGACTATTTTTATATTTGTAACATTAATTATACAAATATGTTTGGACTATAGACATTTCACAAAATGCAAAAATATGTAAAGTTTGACAAATACTTCCACTATCCTAGATGGTTGTCCAAAAAACTCAGTACATTCTATATCTAGCTATTTCTTCTCTACTATTTTTAGTTTGAGTATGTTTAAGATGTTAAATTATATATTCAGCCTTTTTCTTCATCCTGTTCAATTTTGGTATAGAAGTTTCTGCTAACTTTGAAAGAAAATTACTGACCTTATTTTAAATATTTATAGATTTTTATGAGCCCATCATAGAGAATTAATAACTTTCAGCTTGTATTGGTTTCATACAAAAACAGAATCATTCTATAAATTAAGATCTATCCATAAAAATTAAAAATTGTTCTCTATAATAATAAAATTGAAAATGGCAAGTGAAATCTCTTTCTCTGCTCACTACCATTAAATTACTTTTCTAATTTAAAAAATATGTATACATGGGAACCAGCAGTTAGCATAATGGCTATGTCGCTGGACTCCCACGTAGTCGACCGCGGTTCGCATCCCAGACCCAGTGGCTTAAAACTCATGCTGGGCGCATGTGCGTGTGTGCTCAAGATCCCGAGAGGAGAATGGAGGAGAAGGGATTGCGGCCTGACCATCCCCCCTGGGGGGCGATTTCTCGCTTTCTGTCTCTATGTCTCTCTCTGTCTGTCTGGCGAGCGCACGCGCCCTACAGTGAAAGTCTCTCCAAAAAAAATATATATGTATACATACATAGTCTTTAGTGTGTTATATAGCATAGTTTAATTTAGTAACATATTTAAAATGCTTTTGGCATTCCAGAATCTCAGAGTTTTAAAATTTAATCTAGCAGAGATAAACTAAAGCTATCTTCCAAAATGATCATTGATGGAAGCTACAATTATTACTAATTCTGGGAAGAGTCAACCAAAATTATCAGCCCTATGTCAACAATGAATTAGAGTTCTCCAGAGAAATACAACCAATAGGACATAGTCTGTATATCTGTCTGCCTAGCTACTGAATACTATTGATTGAATTAATGATTGGTTCTTATTATTGTGAAAACTGACAAGTCTAAAATCTGCAAGTAGACTGAAGACACTGAAAAAGAATTGATTTTATGGCTTAGGTCAGAAGGTGGTGTGCTAGAGAATTCTCTATCTGTGTGTGTCCTAATCTCTTTTTCTTATAAGGAGGCCAGTCATAAAGAATTAAGGCCTACTTTAAGTATCTCCTTTTAATTTATCACATTAAATATTATATCTAACAAACAGTCATATTCTAAGGTACTGGCAGTTAGGATTGCAACATATAGATTTGCAAAAGGGCATAATTCTGCCCATAATGACTATGATTTAAAATTTAATGTGATATTTAATGCACATGATACGCACACACACACACATACACGCACTATATATACACAAATATATGTGTATATACATATATATGTATATACAAACACATATATATATACATATCTATATATACACATGTATATATGTATACACACACACACACACACACACATATCTTTTAAAATTTTTTTCCTAGAGGGTGCACATGCTTGCCAGAGACAGACAGAGAAAGAGGAAGAAGCAAAAGCAAATCCCTGGGGAAATAGTCATGCCACAGTCACAGTTGTCCATGTGGGAGTCCAACTGCCTTAATTACTATGCTATCTGCTGGCCCCCCTACCTTATTGCGATTTTTAAATATTTTTATTTAATTTGCACAGCATGTTGCTTTCTACACAAATAGTAATCATGCCCAGTGCTTCTGTTTTTTAATTTATTTAATGATTTCAGAAAAAAAATAAAGAAACACTTAAGTCTAAGAAATGACAACCATACAATTGAAAAGCACTAACAGCTGGTGGAAACTTCGACCCAAAGCTACAGATATCTAAAGTAAATTTCTACTAACACTAGTTAGTCAGGTGCTTAATTAGCAGTGAAACAAGTAGAAGGGAAAGAAAATGTCACAATGTTATGTAAATTTGTTATTTTTAAAGAAAGTGAAAAGCTTATTTTGGCTACTCTTCAATTCGACCACTCCCTCAAAACCTAATCTAAAATATATTTCTCATAAGATCTTTCTAAACATTCACATTCAAATCTTTAATTTTGAAATTCTTTATATCTATCTATATCTATCTATCTATCTATCTATCTATATCTATATCTATATATCTATATATATATATGTATTATCATAGCACTTGGCACGAATTGATTCCTATGTAAATAAGAAGTTCCAAAAGGGTAGGGACTGCATATTCTATGATTTTATGCCCCAAAGACTAAAAAGTAAATACTTGCTGATAATTTTTGCATGACTTTACAATGTCCAGCTTAAACTTCAGGTGCTTTGATGAACTCAACATTGTCATAGTGAAAGTCTTAAAATAGAAGGTATCAGACAAATAAAATGTTTCTAGAATTGTAGAAATATGTTCTCTGTTGCCTTTGACCTCAAGGAAGTCAAATTCTAACCAGAAACTTACTTTTAATAATAATAATTTTATTTAAAAACAAACACAAGCTAATAATATTATAGGAGAGGACTTTATTAAGTTCATGAAAATGCATATTATGAACAAAATTATGCATGGCATAATGGCATAAAGACAAATATTCACACCAAAATAAACTTGTACTCTAATTGCATTTTTCTATGAACTTTTTGAAGTCCCCTTATATATTACGAAAGAGAAAATGTTTTCACACACACAAAGATCGACTAGGCATGGTTCTAGAAAGGTCAGTGAACAAATGACCCCCGTGTGTCCATAAACATGTGCTTCTGTTAGCAAGGATTTTATTGTTACCACTGAGTTGAAGGGGGTTTTAGCAGTGCCAACTTGCCCTGCACAGTCAGCCAGTAGGTGACTACTGCTCCTTACTTTTGTGTATTACCTCATGTTCTAGGTTCTGCCCAGTCTTGTATTCTCAGAAGTTTGGAATTTATTAGGTAATCATATACCTTTCATCATCTTTCTTCCATCTAGGAAGAATGAATTTGTTTAGTATTTCAGGCTGAATTGAATAATCTTTTCCTCATTCTATTTCCTCCTATTTTCTTGTAATTTACTTACCCTTTCATTGTCTCTTACACCTAATTTTTAAAAATTATATACAAAACTATGTAACATTCACATGTAAATAACTGGACCAGACTATTGTTTTTTAAATAGTAGTTACTAATTTTTTTTGAGAGGTTTTTGCTGTAGAGCACGTGCACTCCCCAGAAAGACAGAGAGAGACAGAGAAACAGAAAGAGAGAAATCACCCCACTGGGAGGATGGCCATGCTGCAATCCCTTCTCCTCCATTTTCCTCTCAGGATCTTGAGTACGCACACACACGCGCACACACACACACACACACACACACACACACACACCCATGTCTGCTGTGACTTTAAGACGAGTTTAAACAGAGTGAGTTTAAACTGAGTTCAGGACTCAAACTGTCGACTTCATGGGAGTCTGGCGACGTAGCCATTATGCCATCTGCTGGTCCCAATAGTTACTGAATTTTTGAAAACTGTCTTATTAAGAGCATTCTATATTTTAGGCACTGTGTAAGGCATTTTTCATATACTATTAACTTTAATCCTTTAAACTTTGAGGTTGATATGAAATTGTCCCTTCATGTATGACAATTCTAAAATTTAGAGAGTGAAAAATTTATTAAATGTCACCTAGCGAGGGACCAGCAGTTAGCATAGCAGCTATGTCGCTGGACTCCCACGTAGTTGACCGCGGTTTGAGTCCTGGACCCAGTGGCTTAAACTCACGCCGGGCGCGTGTGCATGTGTGCCCAAGATCCCGAGAGGAGAATGGAGGAGAAGGGATTGTGGTGTGGCCATCCCCCCTGGGGGGGTGATTTCTTGCTTTCTGTCTCTCTGTCTCTCTCTGTCTGTCTGGTGAGTGATCACGCCCTATAGCAAAGAAAAACCTCTCCAAAAAAAAAAGAAAAAAAAATTACCTAGCGAGAATGTGGAAAACATTCTAATTTGGGATTGACAATAAAGCAATGTTTTTTCAGCAGACCTTGTTGCTTACTCTTTTCAATAGAAATACGGATTTGTTTGATTAGTTTCTAATCTTTAAGATAAACAGCTATGTTACAAGAAAGGTATTACATCTTTTGGTCAAATGAGAAAAAAATGTTCAGATATTTACCAGAGGTTAAATCTTTCCCAAATTTGCAAGTAAGTAATGTAGAAATTGGATTAATTTATAAATAAAATATTTTGACCCTTATCTCAAATTGTCTAAACTATCACTCAATTTCATATTTTTTTAAATAACAAAAAACAACCATTGCATCTGTAAATGAGTTCCTCTGAGATCATTAAAGCTTTCATTAAAAATTCTAAGATTCTGATCTTGTTACAAAACAAATAACATTTCTGATAAACCTGAAGAGATATTGCTGTAGTGCAATCTGAAAGGGAATAGAAAGATAAAAGGAAGTTAATGAGGTGATTTGGAAACAATTTCCTTTAAATTGCATTAGCAATGTTATGTCATTTGTTCATTTTCATAGTGATAGTCCACAAAAATAAATATATATCTCCTTTCTACCTCCATGCTATCTATTAGGTGAAGTAGAGAGGCCTTGTCAGATGACTTTCATCCCTCACCAATAATCACATTATAACCCACCGTCCAATGAAAACCAACAGAACATTTATTTCATGCTTTAGTTTCATAATAACTGTAATGTACAATGTTAAATGTTATGAAATATTAATGAAACTAAAGAAGCAATGATCACAGGCTTTTATCTCCCAACTTTCTTTTATCTGAGAAATTTCAGGACTGTTTTCCTAAATTTAAACAATCACTATTAGCATTTTTGTGTTAAATAATTCATGAACTACTTTTCCTTTGTAGTTCTGTAGGTATTTTTACATACCTGCTCTCTAGGAAAGAATTTCCATATTTCGTTAGCAAATGTTTTTACATATCTTGTCATTCACACTCATCAGTGTTCACCTTTATCTTAGGGCATTAGGTAATTAGGACAAGCCCTGTAAAAGTTTGACCACAATACCTAACAATATACAAAGAGATTTCATAGCTATCAAATGTCAAGTCAGCTCTGAAATAAAACATCACTTTGCTTCTTTATCTCTTTACATCCATTCACTGACCCAGACTATTTTATTAGTAGTGAAAGAACCAAGATGCTACAGACCAGCAGGTGGCATGGTGGTTAACGTGCTTGACACTCTCACATGGCCAACTATTGTTCAAGTCCCGGACCTGGTGGTTTGCTTTCTCTCTTCTCTCTCTCTGTGTGTCTCTCTCTGGTCAAATTAAAAAAAAAAAAGAATAAAGTTAAATAAATAATTCTTAATTTTTTAAAAAAGGATCAAGATGCTAATCTCCTTTTTTTGCATTTATTATCCTGACATTTTAAAATGCTTAGAAAATAAAAAGTAAAGGAAAATTATCCTTTTTCTCCATTTGTATTTTAAGTAAAATTGTGACTCAATTTAGCAAAATAGAATAATACTTTTATCAGTATAATTGTTCATTTTATTTTAATCAGGAAAAGGGTCTGCCTAGATTTACCAATAACTGAATATTAGGTAGAAAATAAAAATTAGATTCAAGATTCAATATAAAATCAAGCTTAAAAATAAAAGCAGAGGAGAACAAAGAGATAAATTAGCATTGGAGAATGTAACTTCTACCTTGGTTTTCTCAGATGTTTTTTTTTTTTTTCCATAGAATTTTAGAAAGATTTTTAAACTTTACAAACTTTATTTCCTTCTTTAATGCAGTGGGGGAAAATTTATTGCTTTACAGAATTATTATAAAGAATAAGTTAGGCTATGTAAAACACCTGGCACATAATTCCCACCATCTATTAACTTATTTTTATAAAACCAACAAGATGACATTTAAAGGGAAAATCAATTCCATTAGTAAAGAATTGGGATTGCCAAGAATAATAAGGATTAATAAAATGCAAGACTAATAAATTTTTTCAGCCCCAATAAGGAACAACTTTAACAAATGAGATCACAATTCTTACTTCTCAGATCAAAAGGCCTTAAAGCAATCCTTTATCTTTCTTTTTCTCTCATACCTATATACATCAGAACATTTTGTTAGTTCTACCTTAAAATATCTAGATCCTTTTCATGTTTTGCCACCTGTAACACTTTCACTACCACCCCTTAAAGAACTGTTGTGATAGTCTCCTAATTGGTCTCTTTGCTTCTTATCTCCCTCCAGTCTTCTCAACATAGCAGTGGGAGTGAACATTAAGCAGTAAAAATCTCTACTCAAATGTCTAGTTATCAGTCTTTCTCAGATTACTCTATATGAAAAGAATTTTTCTGTCGTTCTCATTTCTCTTAATCTCCTTTATATTTTTTCAAAGCATGTACCAAACCCAACATATACTAGCTTATTGGGTTGTCTGTTCTGCTAACATGTGAGCTCTACAAGAGTGAAAACTTTGTTTGGCTCTGTTCACTGCCATCTTTCTGTACCTATAGTAGTTCCTAGGACATAATAGTTTCTTATTCACTCCTTAACATTTTACTATAAAAATTTGCAAACATACAGTACAGTGAATGAGTACCAATACCTAGATTCTATCACTAACAGATCATTTGGGGGGTCCATTTTATGGCCAGTATATATATATATATATATATATATGAAACTAGAAAAGGAAAATTATTGATAACATGCATGATTAAACCACTCTGCAGTATATTCTGGATAGATAACCATTTTTTCTATGCTGTGAAGATGATTAGAGGATGAATGTAAATTAATTAATTAAAAAAAATTTTAGGAGAAAAAAATCATAAAAACTATTTTTTCATGAAATTAAAAAAAATGCATATTTGAGGACAGCAGTAAGCTATATAGTCCCAGCTGGGTGCTACTTTGTTGTATGTTCGTTCTACTCACTGAGGTTTATGCCTAGGTTAAGACTTGCGTTCATGGATATATATATATATCAGCTGCACTTGCTATTGTAAGTATTTAGATTAATTAAGTTTTTTAGTGAATAAATGAATAAATAAACTGGGGGGAAAGGCATAGAAAGCAACCATGGATACCAGAGACAGTGTGGGAGGAGGGTGGGACACTGCAGATGGTGAGAGGTAGGGAATCAAGAACAAGAAAAATAACAAAATACACAGGAAATAGGAAATGGAAAATTGTTTGTTGACGATAACACGTATGTTGATGTGCTTGATTGAGCCAATATACAGTGTATTTTGGATGGGAAATCTCATTTTGTTTGCTGTGATGATGTATAGTGAATGAATGTAAATAAATAAATTTTAAAAAGGGCAAGTATTATTATGCTTATTTTATAAATACAGAAACTGAAGTTCAAGTAAGGAAACTAGGAACTCAATAGTTTAGTGTTGTACAAAGTTCTTAACATTTACAGTTTTTCTTTAAATTTTGACTATCCATAGTATGTTTTAAAAGCATAGCACATGGATTTCACTGTTATAAATATTACAATTAGTCTAGGAGATTGCCTGGGTATCAGGATTTAAAACCTCTCCAGATGATTCTGTTGTGCATTCAAAGTTGAGAACACTAGGTAGGTACTTTTAGAAAATGGTATGAAATGATGTTGAATCAACTGTTTTTTTTTTTTTATGACAGCGTAATTGAGATCTAATTGCCATACCATATAGATTTATCCATTTAAGATGTACGATTCGATGTTTTTGAGGATTTTCAAAGTTGTGCAATTAGCATTACAATTTTAGAACATTTTCATTAACTCCAAAAGAAACTGTATCTATTTTCAGTCATTTCATTTCTTATGTCCACTCAAACTCCTACCAGCCAATCACTGGTAACCCATAGCTAGCTTCCTACCTCTAAAAGACACTTCATATAAATGGAATCATACAATATGTGTGATTTTTGGCTAATAGATATAATGCAGCTATAAACATTAATAGTCAAGTTTTCATAGGAACATGTTTTAAATTTTCTTGGATGTATTTGTAGGAGTAAAATGGGTGGGTCACATGGTAATTGTTAGACAGTTTGAAGAACTCTCTTCTAAAGCAGCTGAATGATTTCATATTCTCACCAGTACCATATAAGGGTCCCACAATCTCCATGTCCTCACAACATTTATTATTATGTTACTTTTATTTTAGCCTTTTAGTAGGTGTGAAGTGGTTATCTCAATAGGTGCTTAACAAATATTTGCTAGATTATTGAATTGAGACAGATAAGAAGAGCTGAACAGTTGACTTAAAAGATGATTTCACATTTGAATGAACATCAGAACATGTAGCATTTAAATTTCCAATCTCTTTGACTTTACTGACCAATGACATCTTCCATATTTCTTTTGTGCCTTTGCCATAGTTCAGTTCCACTCAGATGGCTTCTCCCCACAGCATTTGGACAGTTGATTCAAAAGCTGCTCATGTACATTCCTCTAGTTCTCACTCATGCTATTCATAGAAACTTAAACTTAATATGCTCATATACACTTTTTACTACCTCAGATTAAAGCAATACACAACCTAGCTGTGGTGATGTGTAATGCTAAGATGCTATGCTGCACAGACTGGGATTACATGGAAGGTCTGGGTTTCATTTGTGGTCCAATCTAAATGTAAGCTGTGGTGATGTATGCCTGTAAATGGGAAGTCTAAGGCAGGAGTATTATGAGCTTCAGTCTTGCCTAGGCAACACAGGGAGATTTTATATAACAAAAACAAAAACAAAGACAAAAGAGAAAACAAAACAAAAACAAAAATAGGCCATTGTGGTCCCAGCCAGGAGGCTGAAAGCTGGCGATTAGCATATGGTGAGACTTTGTCTTAAAAAAAAAAAAAAAAAAAAAAAGTACGCGGGTG
>NW_006159434.1:2344027-2344954 GCF_000334495.1 Tupaia belangeri chinensis
CGAGCTTCCCAGCATCCTTTCTCACTTTATCTTTCTCTCTGTCTCTCTCTGGTGAGCACAGAAGCCCTATAGCATATTAAATAATAATAATAAACTAAATAATTCTTTTAAAAAAATTAAAAGAAAGAAAGAAACAATGAGTCAATGTGGAAGTGTGGAAGCTAAAAGGGCCATGCCTTTATTTGAACACACAATAGTGAGACCTGGATGTCAAGTTAGCTGATGTGATTCAAGCTATAGTCATATAACTACAGTGAGCAAATAAACCATTCATTTGCAATGCTCTTTATAAGGAATCCTGAAGAATGAGAATGTCTAATAGAATGATTTCATACTCAATATTCTCAACCACATTTATATTGAATTGTAAAAATAGTTTTATCGCCCATTTAATTAAGCACTGAAGCTTAATCAGGTAAAACCATTCACACTACCACCATTGATAATAGACAATCATAAATCCTTCTTCATTATACTAATATATCTTAGCTTTTACTGATGAAATAAACAAATGCCATGTACAATGTACTTTTCCTTTCAGAGTATTTGTATATCTGCTGGAAAAGTTGCATGTATCTGAAATTTCTATCCATGCATAGGGGATCATAAAAGGAAAACGATTCAGATAGATATTTCTGTGTTCAGTTCTGTGAGAGACATATTAACAAAATTAGCGATCCCAGCACCAGATATGGATAAGGCCCAGAACAAGGACTACGCTGGGAACAAATCTATTCTGAACCTCAGGTAGTTCCTCCTAATAATGAATTATTGTGAGGGTTATATTATATTATTTCATCACTAAAAGCTTATCCTTATCCGTGTGTATGCTCCTGCTCACACTTATTTTAGGGAATAGCAGCCATGAAATGCTGATCCCTCATTTCATTTTTTTTTCCCTTTGGAGAGTTTTTTTTTTTTTTTTTG
>NW_006159434.1:2344986-2363068 GCF_000334495.1 Tupaia belangeri chinensis
GGGCGCATGCGCTCGACAGACAGACACAGACAGAGACAGAGAGACAGAAAGTGAGAAATCACCCCCCAGAGGGGATGGCCATGCCACAATCCCTTCTCCTCCATTCTCCTCTTGGGATCTTGGGCACACACGCACATGTGTCTGGCATGAGTTTAAGCCACCAGGTCTGGGACTCGAACTGCGGTCATCTATGTGGGAGTCCAGCAACATAGATATTACGCTAACTGCTGGTCCCCTTCATTTCATTTTTTAATATAAGACTCAATAATTTGGTCACTATTATTTCTTTGATGCAATAAGACATTTGGAAACTTAACATGCAAATTTTAGCATTATTTCATTTTGAATACCCTGAGGTTTAATTTTCTATAAACATACAAAATTATAAATCTATTTAAAATATAAGAGCATTAATAAAAGATATTTTAATGACTGAAAAAACAGAATTCATAAGAAGTTCATGCTGCTTGTAGAGATGGGTTTTGGCAAGAGATTTTGTAATGTTGCATCAGGTAATTTTTCTTTCAATTAACTATGGAATAACATGCAATTACTAGACTTTTCATATTTAAATATTTTATTCAGGCACACATCTGAGTATCCTTCATTAATCCATATTGATTCGGGGCTAGCAGATGGTGTAATGGTTACATCACTGAAGTCTCATGACATCTACTGTGGTTCGAGTCCCAGACCTGTTGGCTTAAAACTCACTCCAGGTTGTGTGTGCCCAAAATTCTGGAGGAAAATGGAGGAGAAGGGATTACTCCATGGCCATCCTCCCTGGGGGGTGATTTCGTGCTTTCTGTTTTTCTGTCTCTGTCTCTCCAGCAAGCACATATACCCTATAGCAAAAATCTCTCTTAAAAAAAATTCATTTTAACTCAATGGTTTTTGTTTTGCTTAGTTTTTAATCTGCTAAAGAGTGTATGTGCTTGCTAGAGAGAGAAACAGAAGGAGAGAGAGAGAGAGAGAGAAGTTCATTCACATAGGAGATAGTCATGATGCAGTCCCTTCTCTTCTATTTCTCCTTTGGGGACTTTCAGTATGCACTCACATGTGCCTGGCATGTTTTACAGTCCATTGGGTCTGGAACTCAAATGTGGGTTCTAGCTGCCTTAACCACCAAGCTACTGGCTGGTCCCAGTGTTTTTGTTGTTTTTTGTTTGTTTGTTTGTTTGTTTTTTTAATGTGAGGAAAAGCAATGAAATATTTTGCCAGAAACTAATATATGTAAAAGAATTTCATATATGAAATGATTTCTGGAATTTAAATTATAGAAATAAAACTTTTTTACTAACAGCCAACCAAATGAATAGAACTCACGATTTTCTTTTGTCCACCTTCTACTTGAATCTAAAAACAAAACCAAACAACTTACAAGAAAATAAATGCATGCCAAGGATTTATTCAGAAGTAAATTTCAGGGTACATCCTGAAATCTTAATAAAACTGTCATCTATCTTCTATGGTCATAATACCATACAGTGATAATTCATATTTAACATAATAAAAGGTGCTCTGAATCAAGATAATATTAAATTATCTTACCTTTATTCTTTTACTAATGTGAAGAAAAGAGATAAATACATTTTAGAATATTTTAAAATAAAGCTTAATTGCTGAAAGTTTTTCTAAGGAATTTTAAAATTGTTTTAAATTTACACATCAGGTTTCTCAGATGTTATTTACTCCAAGTTCTTGAGAAGAAACAATCTATGGTTGGATAGATAGCAAGATAGCAGAATAGAAAGCTGTGGCCGTTCTTTCCCTCATTAACACAACAATTAAAAAAACAAGGCACAGGGACCAGCAGCTAGCGTAATAGCTATGTCGCTGGACTCCCACATAGTCTACCATGGCTTGTGTCCCAGACCCGGTGGCTTAAAAATACTCACGCCAGGCGCATGTGTGTGCGTGCCCAAGATTCCGAGAGGAGAATGGAGGAGAATGGATTGTGGCATGGCCATCCCCCCTGGGGGGTGATTTATCGCTTTCTGTCTCTCTGTCTCTCTCTGTCTGTCTGGTGAGCGCACATGCCCTATAGCAAATACCTCTCAAAAAGAAAAGCACAGACAAATTTACTTTTTGAGATATCTGGAAACTATTTAAGAGACTCGTGTTCCTTGTGGCTATGAAACCAGTCACCTGAAAGCCATTAGGGAAATTCAAGACATCCTCCCACAATAACCTTTATCCCTGGCCCTGTACCATACATTTAAGAGGAAATTCTCTGAACTCCAGCTTTTCCCTGGAAAAGGAAAGAATTGAATGGTACATACAATGTCCCAGCATTTCTGGAGGATACACAGAAGACTAGTCTCAGAGTGCTCATGGGACCCAGCACCAGGCTAATTTGAGCTGCTGTGGAACCAATGAGATTAGAAAAGGCACTTACAACTGACAGTTGCCATAGTTCCTCCTCTTGGATCTTCCTAGAACAAAAATACTAGCTCCTGGATTCTGCCTGGAAAGTGGAAGAATTGGATTGAATGTCCAGTGTCCAATTTGTATGGGAGCTGTCCAAAAAGTACTGTAAGCCTGTCATGCCTGTCTTAATGTGTTCAAAGGACATGGCACACTTTTAATGCTTGGGTTCTTCTAAGAATAAGGAAAGTAGGTGAGACTAGCACAAAGGCTAAAAGGCTGCTCACATTTCTGGCTGGGGTGATTGATGAAGTTCTTCTCCCACATGAAGTCAGTCAGTGAAGGCTAGGAATGATAACTCCCAGATTAGTTCAAGAAATAAATTTCATGAAAAGATCAACAAAATTGATAAACTCATATTTATACTATCTATACTATTAAAAGAGAAAAGACTATGGGGTCAGCATGTGGCATAACGGCTAAGGTGCTGGACTCCCACATGGCCAAACATGGTTCAAGTCAAGGAATTTGAAAATCACCCCAGGCCCATGTGCGTACATGTCCAAAATCCTGAGAGGAGAGTGGAGGAGAAGGGACTGCAAGGTGGTCATCTCCCCTGGGGGTTGATTTTTCACTTTTTCTCTCTCCTCTCTCTCTCTCTTTGGTGAGCTCATGAACCCATGGCAAAAAACTAAACAAAACAAAACCCACCAAGCCTTCTGAAATTCTTTAAAACTAAAGAGGAGATAACATTTCCATACTTATTTTGTTAAGTCATCATTATCCTGATACCAAATCCTAACAAGGATACTATAAGGAAAGAAAACTAAAAGACAATATATTCCTTGAACATAAATGCAAATGTCCTCAACAAAATGCAGGCAAGCCAAATTCAGCAGAACATTAAAAGGTTCACACAACATGCTCAAATGGGACTTAACCTGGGGTAAAGGATGATTTAACATATGAACATTTGGTCATGTGAAAACCACATTACCAAAATGAAGGATAAAATCACATCGTCATCTTAATATTGGGTCATCTGAAAAATCATGACACATTTTTGCATAGAATGATCAATATAAGGAGAAATACCCCTTTGAAAATTCATGATAAAATTTCTGAACACGTTAGAATAGAAAGAAATTACTTCACATAATAAAACCCACATGTGAAAAGCCTGTAGTTGTTGCCTATGCTTGTGGTCATATGCAAGAAATCATTGTCACAGCCTACGACAAAGTTTTACACCTCTTTTCTTCATGAAGTTTTATTTTGGGACTTGCTATATTTGTTACACCCAGTTAACACTACTATAATCATTTTTTTCATTGTTTAAGTTGCTAGAAGACATTTGCACTTGACAAAGGAGATATAGAAAGAGAGGGAAAGCAAGAAAGCACTCCCTGGTGGGGCATGGTAAAATTGTAATCCCTTCTCCTCCACTTCTCCAACTTGTCATGACTTCGGGAACACATGTGCCCAGTGTGCTTTGTGCTAAGCTACCAGGACCAGTATAAAAACTTTGGTCAGTCATGTGGAGTCTGATTTCCCCTAACCACCAGGCAACAGGACCAAAGTACTACTATAATCTTTACTCCTACTTATTAGTAGCATTTACTAAGTGCGTACAATTTTCTATGCCAAAGGCTCAGAACTTTATAAATAATATTTAATCTTTATAATAATATTATGAAGTAATGTAGGGACATGTTCAGAGAAAGGCTCTAAGTGAGGTGTGAGGACATGCTCTGAGCAACCACCTGTCTGTCTCGGGCAGAATCTTGCAACTTGTCCTTTCCTTGACCCTCACTGCAGGCAGAGCAAATGGTGAAAATTGCTAGAGGTGTTCTAACAGACACATCTGATGGAATTCAGGGAAGCTCTTGGTCCCAATTAGCAAAGCCTAATCCCTGTTCTGCCTCTGTGAGATTCTTTAGTCTTCTCCAGGCATGGTGGTGCACACCTTATGGAGAGATTCTTTAGCTTATATTTCTCCCCCACACCTGCAGTTAGGCTTTTCTCCATTAGAAAATAAGTTTAATGGGATTTCTCCATGATGTGATTATCCTCAGGGGAAACACCAGGATATACCCGGTTTAGTATGTCTAAGCTCTTATAGATTTGTCAGTTGCTTCTTACTGTCTGTAACCTGGCAACGGATCTATGGAATGTCATAAAATACACGTATGTAATGTTGCCTTGTGCTATAAATAAAGACGCCTAGTTTGTATGGGAGGCACAAGTTGCTTGGACTACTTGGGCTCAGGCTGCCTGTGTCCACTGCTACTCTGTCTCTGTCTCATTCTTTCCTTGGATAGAGCCAATCCCGGGGGTTGACGCAGACAAGATAAGTAACTATTACTATTTTAAAGTGATGTAGACTGAGGCTTTAAGAGGTTAAGTGACTTGCCTAAGACATTTGAGTTTGAATGTCACAAAGATAAAATGTTACCCCAGTCACCTCATGAAGTAATACAGAATATTCCCATGTACCTATGCTTATAAGCATATTATGCTGCCTCCCTTAATTCTGGTTTCCTCTCCAACAAAGCTAGACTGTTGCAAATATTAGACAAAAAGGACCAAGAAAATTAATATCCCACACCACACCCTGGAAAATCATGGTGCATTTAAAAGATGACTAAGAATAGTTTCTGAAATTTATACTGCTTTGGTTTACTAGCTTACATGCTTCCTTACATTGAGTGAATGATCAAGTGCATTAATGCAGAGAAATGTACAGTAAAAGAACAGAGATGAGATAGTGGAGTTAAAATGTTTACTTTTGGAAATAAGCATTTATTTAATCCTTAATAACATCTGAATGTATTCTGAGTATATAAACAGATTAACATTGGGCTGGCTCAGTAGTGTAATGGTTAAGTGCATTGGGAACCAGATACCACATGATTGACTGTGGATCAAATCCTGACCCCAGCAGCTTGAAAAAACACAGCACATACACGCATTTCCCAAATCTTGATATAATAGAGAAATGAAGGAAAAAGCGTTGTGACATCATGCCCCACTGACAGGTTCTCTCTCTCTCTCTCTCACCTGTGCATGCATGCTCTGGTAATTAAAAAAAGTTAATATTGTATGACAGACTATGATTTCCCTTGTTCACCTAAAAATTATAATCTAGACTTAGTTCTTTAGTATGGCAAATTTGTAATTTCTCCTTTTTGTGGTAGTGCTACACACATGAACACACATAATCTACAGGTTTCCTAAGTGAAAAAAGTCCAGATTTTTATTTTCCATGTTATAATTGAGGTGGAAGGGCCAGCAGGTGGCATAATGGTTAAGAATGATAAGTGTTGGTGGGGATGTGGTGAAAAGGGAACTCTCTTACACTGCTGGTGGGAATGTAAATTGGTCCAACCACTGGGGAGAACAATTTGGAGATTCCTCAAAAATCTACAAATAGAACTACCATATGATCCAGCAATCCCAGTCCTTGGTATCTACCCGAAGGGCAGAAGAATACTTAATCGGAAAAGTGCTTGCACAGCAATGTTTATTGTGGCACTTTTCACGATTTCTAAGTCATGGAAACAACCCAAATGCCCACAAACTGATGAATGGTTAGAAAAACTGTGGCACATATACTCAGTGGAATACTATTCATCCATAAAAATAAAACAACAAAACCCTGGCTTTTGACAGGAAGTGGATGAATATGGAAGATTTACTGATGAGTGAAGCAAGCCAGGCTATGAAGGAGAGACATTGTATATCCCCACTTAATATATACCGAGTTTCTGCACTCTATGACTGAAACTAATTGTCTAAAAGATATAGAAACGCAGCATATAGATGTAAATACCAGATATACTGTGTGTGAAAGAGGAGGGTCTGAGGAAGGGCATTTGAGGGAGGGACAGGGAGGCAAAGCATTAATGGCACAAAGAGGTGTGGTATTATCTGTTGAAGATATTTCATGGTTTTAGCAACAGTTCTGGGGAGAAATGTTAACCTGTTGAAATATCCATTTTGTAAGACAAATAATAATGTGATTGAATGTATGGAAGAAAATGAAATGAAAAAAAAAAAGATCCTGGCCTCCCACATGGCCAATGGCAGTTCAAGTCCCAGACCTGGCAGCTTGAATATCACACTATGCATGTGTGCATGCATGCTCAAAATCCCAAGAGGAGAATGGAGAAGAAGGAATTTTAGCCTGTTCATCCCCTTTGGGGTGGTTTCTCACTTTCTCTGTCTGTGTTTATCTCCAATGAATGTACATCCCCTACAGCCAGTATCAAAAAAATTGTAAGTGGAGAAAAAAATAAAAACATTTTCTGTGATTTCTTACAATTTTTAACTATAATAACGGTACAGATAGCCATATAATTTAAGAATTTTGAAATTTTATTTGTTATTATTATTATTGTCATCATTTTTATGAGAGAGAGACAGAGAGAGAGAAAGAGAAAATGAGAAAGCAATCCTCCAGATCCAGGTCTTGAACTGTGGTGAGCCATGTGGGAGTCTAGCACCTTAACCACTGCACCACCTGCTGGTCCTTAATTCAACTATTTAAATAGAAAACTAATGCCAGAATTTTTATAAATTCTTCCTAGTTTTGTCTCTAGGCTTGAGAAGAAGGTACTATTTGCCACATGCTTTGCATATACTAATTACTCATACATTCAATGTGTGGGGAAAACTGGTTGCAAATTAATTCCCTAACTCTTACTGATAGAAAAAAATATATTGTATTTCAAACAATTTTAATTAAATCTAGATAATGGAAAAATAAGGAAATGTATATTTTAATTGAAAACATCACCAGCTTGAGAATACCAAAATATGAAAACAATCAGAAAAGCATTGAGATATTGTGGTGAGCACTGTATACGGAAGCCATCTTGCTATCCACCATCTTGGAAACCATTAGGCTTCACTTCCTCACTGAGCAAACCGTTTCTCAGAAATCATGCGACCAACTGTTCTCCATGGAAGTGGTTGGATTTCTAGGCAATGGGAGAGATCCACCCACATCAATGATTGATTCATGCTGTTCTGTCTTATTTGCATTTCAGGCAACCAATTGGTTTCCACCAGCTGTATGTAACTCGCCATTTCTACTCAATAAACGGAAGTAGACAAAAGAAGAAGACTTGATCAGCACCTCGTATTGTGTGTGCGTGTGTTTGTCCCTTCTCTCACTCCCTCCCCCAAGGAACCTGTTCAACTGTCCTGCGAGCCAGGACAAGATATAAACTATGCAGTTAAATAAACTTTTGAAGTTATTGGTTTTAGAATATTATGATAGATTAAAAAATTATGCTAGTGTACCTGTTATATGTGTTTTTAAGTACAATCTTTGGAGTCCCAGAGAAGTGAATTCAATAAAACAAAAGATAATGAAGCAAGTACATTATGTACAATTTAAAAGTTATATTTAGTTAAGATGTTAGCTACTCCTTATACATATTCTCAGATTCCCTTCTGATTTCTACTGACATTTGAAAATCACACTTCCATACAGTAGCTTAAACAATTAGCTTTAAAACTGTATCTTGAAATGGGTCTCACAACAAAAACATGTTTTGGTTATAAAGTCATTCATATTTATATCAACACAAGGCTTTCAGGAAATTATCATATGCTAATAAGCTGTCCTTATTGCAGTTTTAACAATATATTTAGGTCACAAAAATGAATAACAATCTGCTTATAATTATCACACACATGGCTCATAGAACCCTTCAAATTGGAGAAAAATACAATTAAATCCTGGAAGAATTTGTAAGTGTGATATTGATTTTAAATTCCAAAAGCATCCTTTATTTTCTCTTCATTAAACAGTCTCTAATGTTAAATGATATGCATAATCATTATTTTGTTAACTTCTTAAAACTCTAGAGTCCTGCCCTGACCTCTATGGCATATCCAAAGAAATAGAAGGATTAAAGAAAGCCTAAAATGCCTACTTTCTTCACAATCCCCTATTTAAGTCACAATGTAAGGTCTGTAGCAAAAGCCAGAATAAAATCTACTCATTCATTTTGTCTCAATTATGGCACTGAAAACTTAAGTATATTCTTGGTATCATCTGTCTTTTGCTTTATGTCTAAATGACTTTTGTTGTGTTGCTGAAACAAACCAAAATAAACCATGAAGTACTGAAATTCTAAATGTCCATTTAGGTCCAGCAATAGTAACCCAGGGGTGGTCCACTACTCTGCAATGCTGGAAGCTGTGTGGAAGAGTAGGGCTCAACTCACAGGTCAATCTGTACATATCAGGCATGCACAAGTTCATGATTCTGGCTCACTGGGAAGCATGTAGGAGGATCATGGTGTGATATATTTCAAGTTGCCTGGTTTGGGACTTCAACTACCCAGTTTGCCATGTGGGGTCAAGTGACCTTAACTATCACCTTAGCAATTGGTCCCTCCATGGTTTTTGTTTTGTTTTAGGTTTTTGTCATAGGGCATGTGCACTCATGGGAGAGAGACCAAGAGAGTCAGAAAGAGGGAAAGTGAGAAATCACCCCCCTAGGGATGGTACAGAACAATCCCTTTTCCTCTATTCTCCTCTCAAGATTTTGGACATGCACACAAACATTCTCAGTGTGATTTTCAAGCCACCATGTCCAGGACTAGAACTGTGGTTGGCTATGTGGGAGACCTGCACTTTAACCACCACCTTACCTACTGGCCCCCCATGCCATGTTTTTAAAACAGGATCTTTCCATGTTGTAATTCTCCTGCCTCAACCTCCCTGAGGAGCTGGGGTTACAGGCACACACCACTATACTTGGCCTTTAGGATGGACAAGGAGTCAAACCTGGTCTTCCTATGTGGTCCCAGCCCACAGTGACTGGGTCTCTGTATGCCATTTTAATCACTGCTTAATTTTAAGGTTAAAGACAACTAAATTCCTTATATTTTCTTTGTAGTTCACTAATAAGCCATCTCTCCTATACTGTATTTTTAGATTCGGCATTTTTTATCATTTTAATAAATATTAACATTAAATATTAAATGCCATCTCGGTGAAATCATCCCACCACACTAGCCTGTTAAAATCTTGTTGATGCCTTGGGGCCAGCAAATGGTGTAGCAGTTACATCACTGGACTCCCACATGGCTGACCACAGTTTTAGTCCTAGACCTGGTAACCAAGATCCCAGGAGGAGCACGGAAGATAAGGGATTTTATTGTAGCCATCCCCCCCACCAGGAGGTGATTTTTCACTTTTTCTCTCACTGTTCTGTCTTTGTCTCTCTCCTCAGTGAGCATATGTGCCCTGAGACAAAACATCTAAAAAAACTAAGTAAATAAAAAATATTGTTGATATCTAACACCAATTTCCTATTATGCAAGAATCTAACATTCTTGGACTAGCCCCTGGCCTGGTAGTTAAAGCAGCTAGATTCCACATGAATAACCCTGCCATTTGAGTACCAACCCAAAGGCTTGAAAAACATGCCAGGCTTGTGTGCATATGTTCTCAAAATTCTGAAAAGAGGGAGAAATGGAGAAGGGATCGTGGTGTGACTATACCTCATGAGGTGCTTTCTCACTGTTTGTCTGTCTCTCTGGTGAGTACATTCTCTCTCTGGCAAAATTTAAGCAAAAAAGAAAGAAAACATTCTCTATCTACCAGTTATGAATATCAAATGAAAGACTATAACTGAAAGTCATTTGAAAACTATAAAATATTATGCAAATACAAGAAAAATTTATTAATGATATTTATTTTTGAAGTACAGATGAGACATTTTATAAGTGTATTCAAAGGTTTGAGTTATTTAGAAAAAATGTAAAACACTATAAATTATGTGGATAAATTATAATTTTATGTGGTAAATGGATTCTCATATTAAACAGGTTTATTTATTAATATTATACCTATCATGTTTGCACAGGTATGAGCCCCTTGAAATATCATTTCAGCAAACTATTCAGTTTGTGTTTATTTTAGTATGACAGAACAAAATGTGACCAGAATGAACATATTACAAAGCATTCATGTTGTGTATATAAAAGATTGATTAATACTTTATTCATAGTGTGTCCATTCAACTCTAAAACTTTGTGATTCGGTGATTAAATCTTTAACTGGTTTCAATTTTCCACTTGTTAATTGAGCCTTTTGGCTAAATAATTTGATGGAAATATACTGTCTCTAACATGGACTAAATGAGTTCATAAGTGTTCTTCTTTTTGAAAAAAAATAGTGGTATTTAAGCTTAAGAGTTCTCAGGATTACAACCATGTTATGTGTAGCATTGCAATAAATTTGGTACATAAACAATACTACAAAAATATTAAGACTTACATCTTCTTTGTAGTTCACTAATAAGAGTTACTGAACAAAAAGTAGTCATCATTCTCCCAAGTTTATTACATATCAGTCTGATTTGAAATACTTTTTAATGTTTCTTTTTGCAAAGCAGATTAGAAATTATGGAAGAGGAAAGGTATTTGTTAAACTAAAGCTGTTGATTATTTAAGACATATCTTAAAGTTGTTATGCAATGAATTATTGATATAAGGTAAGATGATTTGTTTACTTGTATGTGTTAAATTATCACTGTTCGGAAATCTCATTAAACTTTAAAATTGGGTGGCTTGGGTTGCTAATGTCTGTTTCCTTTTCAGGAATCTCTTTTCAGGAAATTTCCTGAGAAATTATTTTCATCCTATTGTACCTACAGATATAAGGTATTTCATATAGGATATATAAAACCTTTAGTTAAAGTAGTGATTACTGGAAGATAAGTAAAACTTTCTATAGACTATGCATATAAAATATGCTCATCATTATTTCCCCATGGAAGCAATGATCTCAAATTGAGAATACCACTACAGAACTGTAAGAACTTAACAATGTCCTGATGCTTTGCAAGTCTCTGAGCAGTTGTTTGTTTAAGCCAGCTATCAGAACGGTGACAAGTTAAATGTAGTATAAGTTGATGTAGTGTTTTATGAGCACATTAAAATTATATTCTCAGTATGTAATAATAAAATTGAAGGTTGTTGTTAATCTTTTTTTTTGTTTTGGTTTGGGTTTTTTTAGAGGTTTTTGCTATAGGGTGCATATACTCACCAGAAAAACAGAGACAGAGGGACAGAAAGTGAGAAATCACCCTACCCCCCAGAAGGAATGGCCATGACAAAATCCCCTTCTCCTCCGTTCTCCTCTCAGGATCTTGGACACACATGCACACGTGCCCATTGTGAGTTCAAGCCACTGGGTCCAGGACTCAAACCGTGGTTGACTACATGGGAGTCCAGTGACATAGCCATTACACCAACTGCTGGTCCCGCTAATCTTATATATATCAATCTCATAAAAAAAAGTAGAACACAACTGAAGGTGCATAGCACAGTGTAATATTCTGTGTTAAAGAGGAGGAATATAGTAATATCGTTGATTTGATAATCACATATGTATGTATGCATGCTTTGGAAAACTACGTCGTACCTTAAAAAATGTAAAACAAATAAATGTAAATAAATTATATAATAAAAAAAGAAATGAGAGTTTAAAAAGAAAGAAAGGTAGCATCAATAGCAAAAGATATATAATTAGGAGAAAAATGTGACGAGGTAAGAAAATTTTAATCCAGTTAGGTAAATAACAATAAACTATGTGCCCTTGGCAAGATCATGTGACTTTCATCTGCAGCCTTGTTAGCTCTTAATTCACCTGTGAGCAATTTTTTTGTTCTGCGTTAGATAATCATTTCTATTTATTTCAACGCGTATTTATGACCTGCCTATGATGTGTCAAACTGCAAAATATTCTGGGAGCTTAAAGAAAAGATTAGATGTTTGATTGTAAAATTTTCAATTATGTGATTTCTAGATATTTATAATTTTTCATACAAACATCTTCTCTAAGAACTTTACCTTTACTTTCTCACTCCCCTCTCTAAAATTTAAGAGAAATCTACTATTATTCTCACCATTTTACATTTGAGAGAATCAGGACAAAGAGGCTAAGTACTTGTCCAAGATCTTACAAGTGACAAGCATTAAAATCAGAATTAAAACTCAGTATCTAGGCCCAGTCATTGGGGTTCAAATGGGAGAGCACCTCTGTACAATGGCTGAGGATATATGGTGAGATCCAAGTTTGGTTACTTGTTCTATTTCATAGTGCTACACACCTGTGGCCCTGGCTGGCTCAGAGGCTGGGGCAGGAGGACCATGGCATGGTGACAAGGTAAGATCCTGTTAGAGCTGTCTCTCTCTGTCTCTCTCTCCCATTATCTCTCTCTCATAGGGAGGAAAAAAAAAACTCTCAATGTCTGAATGAAAAGTTCATATTCTTTTAAGTTTATTGATTTCTTCCATGAATGAGAGACAGGCAACCCCAACAGAATTTTTATACTGTGATCTACTTCCAGCATTTACAGGATGATTGACATGCATGTGCCCAGGGTGTTCATGAAGGTCTACAGAGGTGAACCTGGAACCCTTTCAGGTGGGTTAGCCTCACAGAGCATTGTATTACCATTGCACTACCGTCCAACCCCAGCACAAATTTTTGGATGATACTCTCTATATTGAAAGTTTAACCTACTAGGGGCTGGCAGGTGGCTTGTTGGTTAAGATGGCTGGACTCCCACGTGGCTGACTGCAGTTTGAGTCCCAGACCTGGCAGCTGCTTTCTCACTTTCCTTCTTTCTCTCTGTCTCTCTATGGTCAACTTCCAAAAAAAAAAAATGAAGTAAAATAATGACGATGAATAAAATGAAAGAAAATAATAAAAATAGAAAGTTTAAAATACTAAACTCTGAAATAAAATTTTGTTCTCCCTTATTCTGAAATATGTTACTATTCTAACTTTAAGAACTACTGTAGACTTTGGATATTCATCACAGGCATTTTTAAATGCATATTAGATGCAAACCAATATGCAAAACTCACTGTTAAAGAATATCTAAACCAGGACCAGTAGGTGGCGTGGTGGTTAAAGTGCCAGACACTCCTACATGGCTAACTACGGTTCAAGTCCTGGACCTGGTGGCTTGCTTTTCCACTTTCCCTCTTTCTCTCTTCCTCTCTTTCTGTGTTTCTCTCTGGTCAAATTAAAATAAATGAATAAATAAATAAAATTAAATAAATCTTTTAGAAAAAGAATATCTAAACCAAGAAATTTTATACATATTACCTTATTAACTTGTAATTAGGTGATTTTTATTTCTCCTTCAGTTTTGTGTATTAGTAAATATCCTTCTCTTTTTCTTTTTCCTATATTATCTTTGATGTACTTTGCTTCATTTGCCTCCTCCACCCTGCAACCCAGATCAATGTTTCTTTTTTAAGAAATGATCAGATTCCACCTTGTCTGACCAATCAAGAAAGTGGTATCTCCCTCTGTTATGAAACACTGAGGAGTAAGGTGTGGTTAATCTGAAAAGCTTTTTATTGTTCTATTTTCAACAAGTTTATCTTAAGATCTTTGAGCAAATGGGAACCAGTAGATGGCACAGCAGTTGTGTCACTGGACTCTCACATAGTCACCTGAGATTCAAGTCTCAGACCCAGTGGCTTAAAACTCACACCAGGAGCATGTGCTCGCATGCCCAAGATCCCAAGAGGAGAATGGAGGAGAAGGGACTGCAGCGTACCCATCCCTCCTAGGGGTGATTTCTCACTTTTTTTTTCTCTATCTCTCTCTGTCTCTCTGACCAGTACAAGTGCCCTCTAGGAAAAGTTTAAAAAACAAAATCAAATGTTCCAAAGAACAATAGAAAAAACTCTAGGAAATTAATTTTTCCTTGAAAATGAAACATTGATCTTTTTGCCTCCCTCAAAAATAGTAATAGCCCCTTTAAAGTAATAATATATGAAATATTTGTTGTAATAGTAACATAATGATATTACATGATTATGATAAAATGTTTTTCTTATGAACTACCAGTGTTAGCATAATAGTCAATTATGCATAGAATATAATACATGACCATGTACAATTTGTTTTGGACTCATTTGTTCAGATTGCCCTGAACTGAAATAAAATTGTGGGGAAAAAAATCAACAGAGAGAGCACATACAAATGACACAGTATATGATATAGCTAAAGAATATTGTTACTGGAAGATTTTCAGACATACATTTCACAACTATTTGTCTTTAAGTAACATATAACTTTACTCCTTATTTTAACAATTTTATTGCTTTGATTGGAAAAGATTGGTGTACAAAAATGATTTATAGTGATCTCTACATGCCCAAAGAATGGTGCTGCTTACCCTCATAGTGAAACTATGCAGTATGATTTAAAAGAGAAGAAAATCTGAAGTAATTTTCTCTCTGAATTCATATCATTTAAATATATGAATTGAAAGACATGCATGTTGATCGTAAATTAAGGATGCATTAAGAGATATTCACATATAAACATAGTTGAATTTTAAGCTTCATTTTTAAGCTATTTATTTATTTATAGAATTGCCAGGGGATGTGTGTACTTACCTGAGAAAGATAAAGAGATGGGTGGGGATAAAGCATTCCCCAATGGGGTACAATCATGCCACAATCTCTTCTCCATTTCTCTATCCCAGCATGTTTTTCAAGTCCCTGGGGCCAGGATTTGAATGGTGGTCAGCCATGTGAGCTCTGTTTCCTTAACTTCAAGGCTACAGGGTATTTATGCTATTTAAATTACATTTTCTTCTTATGACTGCACCTTCCTAAGAAATTAAAAGTCCATATATTTTATTTAAATGATTGAATGTCAAAAATTTCTCAAGTCTCTTTCCATTCCATTGTACATGAGGAGCATCATGTATTTCTGTCTATATCAAAGCTGTAGAAAGTCGGGACCAGCAGTTAGCGTAATGGCTATGTTGCTGGACTCCCATGTAGTCGACCGCGGTTCGCGTCCCGGACCCGGTGACTTAAAACTCACACCGGGTGCTTGTGCGTGTGTGCCCAAGATCCCAAGGGGAGAATGGAGAAGGGATTGCGGTGTGGCCATCCCCCCTGGGGGGTGATTTCTCGCTTTCTGTCTCTCTGTCTCTGTCTGTACGTCTGTCTGGCGAGTGCACGTGCCCTATAGCAAAAACCTCTCAAAAAAAAAAAAAAAGGTGTAGAAAGTCAGTGATTCTCGGTCCAGCAAGTGGCATGGTGATTAAAGGCGCTGGACTCCCACATGGCCAACCATGGTTCAAGTCTTGGACTTGGTGGCTTGCTTTCTCACTTCCTTTCTCTCTCTCTGTCTCTCTATGATCAAACTGGAAAATAATAATGATAATAATAATAAATGAAGTTAAAACAAAATAATTCTAAAAAAATAAAAAGAAAGTCAATGATTTTCTAAAGAAGAAGAAGGGGATGGAGATGATAATGGAAGCAAGTCAACCGTCTTGAGAGAAAATAAAGGATCCAAAATCAGTAGATTTAGAATATTTCCCCAGTTTATTTAGATATGCTCCAACTTCTTCTTAAATTCTGGTTGAGAATCATTGTTTTAAAGAACGCACTCAAGAGATCAGCATGTGATGTGGTGGTTAAAGTGGTTGACTCCCACGTGGTCAACCACAGTTTAAGTCTCAGACCTGGTAGCTTGAAACATGTTGGGTACATGTGCATGCATGCCCAAAATTCCAAAAGAAGAATCAAAAGAAGAATGAAGAAGAAGGGATTACAACATGGCCATTCCACCTGGTGGGTTATTTCTCACTTTCTGTCTCTCTGTCTCTCTCTGTCTCTCCAACAAGCACATACAGTCTATAGCAAAAATATCTCTTCCAAAAAAATGAACTCTTTTTATGCGAACTCCCATTTACCCAGATTCCAAATAATTATAAATTTAAAGTATACATTTTTTAATTCTATATAGTAATTGTTCTAGTCTGTTCTGTTTCTGATCACAGAAAATATCCGAAACTGGATCATTTATAACAATAGAAATCTATTCAGCTCACAGTTGGAGGCCAAAGTTCCATGTGCTGTGAACACAGTGGAGGGCAAGAATGTGTGCATCTGTGTCTGTGTGTCATTCTTCCGGTTTTATACCCTGTCCTTTTAAACCAGGCTTTGTTCATGGGGCCCCTGTCTTAATAATCTTAAACCTAATCTTTTCCCAAAGACCTCACATTTCAACAACATAGTGCAATTACATTTTCACTGTCTTAATCCCATCATAACCAAATCTCAACACATGAGTTTTGGGGAACATTTAAGCAATAGCAATAATTAAACAATTGATTATTATTTATACTGAGTTAATATTAATAATATATTTTAAAGCACCTTCTAAAATTGCATGTAAATATGCATTCAGTGCCCTACACAACTGTCATTGTATTTAAGCTTAATTATGTTCCGTTTAATTTTAAGTAAAGCATTTTTGTCCATCTTTTTATTTTTAAATATATTATTTAAAACATAAATAAAATTCCCATTTAATTTAATACCCCTACCCAGAACACTTAAGTATAAACAAAGTTGTTTATAAATGAATTAGTAACTAAATCATCTGAAGGTGATAATAGTAGTAATAATTTATTGAACACTTACTTTCTGGAAGAAAATCTATTAAGCACATTATTATTATTATTAATATTAATTTTATTTTTTGACACTAATGAGTTCTCCAATGCTGTCTAAGTATCCTAAAAATCAATTCAGCTTTGACAGTAATTGCCCAGGCTCACACAAAACCCACAAGTTAAGGGATCCATCTCACAAGATTGCCCCTACTTCAGATACCAGCTGCAAATCTTAGGTACCTCCAATCACTTCCACTCTGCCCAGCTCACTACAGATTTCTTATATACCCTTCCTTAAGTAGAATGTTTTGATAGAACAATGCATAAAGCACAGGAAAGTACCTTGGTTATTATCACAGTTTTATTATAAAGCATATAACTCAGGGAGACCCAAATGGCAAAGATTAATGGTGCAAAGTATGCAGGGAAGAGGGGAGAGGAAGTTCCATGATTTCTCATGGCATGCCACCCTCCGAATTTCTGGACAGTGATTCTGGCCCACCTACCAGAAACTCCCCCAACCTCATTGTTTAAGAGTTTATATTGAGGCCTCATTACACAAGCATGGCTGATTAAATTATTGGCAATGGATGATGCTGCTCAATCATTAGTCTTTCTCCATTCACTGAAGGCAAGAGGTTGAGGTTGAAACTTTCAGCTCTCTAATCATCTACATAGCCAGCCCCACCATTGAAAATACTTCAGGGCCCACTTGGAGTCAATTTGTTAGCATAAACTCAAGTATGGCATCAAAAGACCCTCATCACTCAGCTAATTGCAAAGGTTTTTGATGCCAGAAAATAGAAGCATATATATGTATATGTATATATATATATATATATATGTATATATATATATGTGTGTGTGTGTGTGTGTGTGTGTGTGTATTTTTTTCTCATGCACACACTAGTAATACTAGCAATACAATTTTAAGAGGCAAGTACTCTTTGCTCTCATTTAAAGATGGAAATTAAGAATGAGAAGACACAAAAATGGAAAATTGTTGATGTGTACGATAATATCTTTGACTGGACTAATACACAGTGTATTCATGCTGGGAAGATTCATTTTGCATGCTATAACTATATATAGTGATTGAATGCATACACACAGATTATTGGATCAGGTTCTGGCAATTTGATTGGAGCTTGTTTTTGTATTTTTAAAAAATGTATTTATTTTAAATATACATTTAATTGTTATATATCTTTCCAGTGTACAATGTGGCTTTTTCCATACTGA
>NW_006159434.1:2363116-2371304 GCF_000334495.1 Tupaia belangeri chinensis
CTTTCCCTCATGTGCACATGCCCCCTACCATTAAAAAAAATAATAAAAGAAGAGAAGAGAAAAAAAGAAAAGAAAAAGAAACACTAGAATTAGAGAGGAAAATGAATTGTTAAAAACCACACAACTAATAAGTGGCAAAGCCATGACTTGATGTCAAGTCACTTGGATTCCAAATGCTTCTGTTTTTGCTAAGCTATAATTTCCATGTATTTCAGTATTTCATAAAATATTAGATTCTGAATGAATCTTAAAATAATAAGCACTGTCATTTTTCTAAGATGAAAAATGGGTTTAGCCCAAGTGTCATATCCGATTGATTGGCAAGGATGTGGCTAGACCACTGTGTTGAGAGAGATTTTGTGGGTCCTCAGTGAACTGTAGCAACACAAATTACATATTAAGCTTTCCAATTAAAAAAAAAATTATTCACATCTTTGCTCTTCTGCACATTAATAATAAATTATATATATATATATATATATATATCATACTTTTACATTTATCATTATAATTTCCTTAATAAAATATACTTTAGTCATTAGCAGAATGAGATCAAGTATTAGTAAAAACTAAATTTACTGCTTAGTTTTTATCACTTACTAAAGACTCTTGGGTTATTCACAGTATTCCATACTTTGGAGAACATTTTCCTATTAAACTAGGGGCCAGATGGTGACATAGCAGTAGAATCTGACACTGTGAGGTAGAATCACATAGGAAGGTGGCCAGTTCAGGTCTGAAGCCCTCCCTGAGTGCACTGAACATAAATGTGCTCATGATCCAGGGCTGGCTGAGATTGAGAGTGGATCATGATGTCAGGACTCTGTTGAGGATGATGTATCTCTCTCTCTGTCTTCCTCTTTTTTATCTCTCATTTATGGAATAAGGGAGTAACTTAAAAAGAAACAATATTTGTGAAGTTTAAATGAGATAATGCATGTAAAACAACCAAACGTAGGATTGGAAAATATAATAAACACTGTATAAGTGCTTACTTATCATTAGTTTAATATCACCCTGATATGGTTTGTCATCAGCAAAACGACAGACTAGGCAATCTCCAACACTTGACTCCTCCAAGGAAATATTTTGAAATGGCCCAAATTATTTTAAAGGAAACATAGAAAATAGACAAATGTCCACATCAACTAAGCAAAACCCCTACTTTTAAAATCCATATTCAGAAAAATATGAAATTTTATGACATCTTTGCTCTCCATGTCTCATAACTGTCCCAGCATGGTGTGGCCTTGGTCTAGAGGAGGTGACTACTCAATTTCTAATTGCCTCTCTTGAGCCAGAGAAAGGAGAACAGATCTTATTTGGAACTTTCTGACATATCTGTATGGAACATTTACATTGTAATATGTATTATAAGTAATCCGGATATAATTAAAAGTGGAGCCCAAGTGGTAATATAATGCTCTGAAATGCTAGAAGCCACATGGAAGAATGGAGTTCAGCTCCAAGGTCAACCTATATACTCCAGATGAACAAGGGTATGTCTATGATCCTTGCTGGCTGGGAAAGACTTGGGGGGACAGAAGATCACAGCATGAAATCCTGCTGAGGGTCTTTATCAATCTCTGTGTGTCTCTCTCTCTCATGAAATAAACATAAAAAATGAAATATACAGGAAGATGTGTGTGGAGCATATGAAAATACTATGCCGCTTTACATAAGGGACATGCACATCTGTGGATTCGGTATGGGGATCCTGGAAATAACCCCCCATGAATACTCTTGTGTAATGAATAAGTGTAATGAATACAGAGGGATAAGTGTAATGAATACATAGTTTCAGTTTGGGATGATGAAAAAAATCTCTGAAGCTGGATAGTGGTAATGGTTGCAGAACAATGTGAATGTGCCTATGTCATTGATCAGTTCACTTAAAAATGTTTAAAATGGTGTGTTTTATATATGTATATTTTATCACAATAAAAAAAATCAACCCAATAATATTCAAGAAAGGAAAAGTGGAAATTATTTCAGTCTGCAAACTGAACTCTACAAAAAACTTTTATTTATTTATTTATTTATTTATTTGAAGAGGTTTTTGCTATAGGGCGTGTGCACTCACCAGACAGACAGAGAGACAGAAAGTGAGAAATCACCCCCCAGGGGGGATGGCCACGCTGCAATCCCTTCTCCTCCATTCTTCTCTCAGGATCTTGGGCATGCACACACACGCGCCCAGTGTGAGTTTAAGCCACCGGGTCCGGGACGCAAACCGCTTCAACTACATGGGAGTCCAGCGACATAGCCATTACTCTAACTGCTGGTCCCTACAGAAAGCTTTATTGGGTGGAACTATGTGGAATTTCCAATGCATCAGAGTTTTTAGGTTTATAAGCACTCTGCTATACACAACACCCTCTCTCTAGGAATCCATTTAGTATTTTGATTTTCACTTCATCATAAATTTAAAGGAACTAAGCTTCAAAACCACGGTACAATATTTTGCATAGTCTCTTAACTTTTGTTACCTTCCTATTCTAATGATTCAAATATTACAATCTTGTCTATGATCAGTTTCTAACATGATACTGACTTTACTTTCTCACATGCCCTCTACCTCCATATTCTGATTTCTCTGGATAACAATTTGGCTTTTGTTTGTTTGTTTGTTTTTGTTATTTTGTTCAATCAAGATAAATGCATTCTAAGTATTCCTTTGATAACTTCTTGAAGGTTCAACAATGTAGGAACTAGACCTCATTATTTCCAAATCTGGTTTCTATGTAGTTCTTTGACGAGTTTATACTGGTAAAAGTTACATCACCAACATTTTTTTTTGGTCACTTATATGATAGATGGAAGGAGAGAGAGTGAGAAAGAAAGACCACAGTATCTGCTGAAAACAGCTTTTTCACAGGCATTCCATGATAGAAGCTTATGCGATGTCAGAAATAATGGGGAATTATCCATTTTACCATATTTTAGAACAATATCGTTGCAATCACAACTAACACTATTGAATGTATACGCAGTGGGGAAAATTTTTGCCCTAAAGTCTATAATCACAGTTTTTCTACTATGTATCTCCTTCTTAGGTACACCTAAAACAGCTAAAATATTGGCTGACTTTATAAATTATATTCATATACACCAGTAAACTTGATGTCACCTGGCTTTCTTTTCCCACTGATAAGTTTTTACGTCTACTGAATTAGTTCAATTTAGGCATAATTTCATCATTTATATGCATAGGCTATTTTTTTAATATTGTCTCACTCAAGTTCCAGTCTCCCTAACAGGAGGCATTTAGACTGTTGTATTACATACATCTTCAAATTAAATATCAAGCATTCTTGCTCTTTTTTTTTTTTTTGGAGAGATTTTCACTGTAGGGCGCATGTGCTCGCCAGACAGATAGAGAGAGACATAGAGACAGAAAGCGAGAAATCACCCCCCAGGGGGGATGGTCACGCCGCAATCCCTTCTCCTCCATTCTCCTCTCGGGATCTTGGGCACGCACGCACACGCGCCCGGCGTGAGTTTTTTAAGCCACCGGGTCCGGGACACGAACCGTGGTCGACTACATGGGAGTCCAGCGACATAGCCATTACGCTAACTGCTGGTTCCCACATTCTTGCTCTTATAGATCCTTAAGCTCATCATCAATGGAACTACTTATTGATCACCTTCCTCAAGCCCCTTCCTGTTATCATATTATTTTACCTTCAATCTCTCTTCTCTGACTAACTCTTCTAATTTTTCTTTATGTCCCTACCATCAAATTTTTGTTAAGTAACTTAATTAAAACAATTTAGTTACTGAAATTTCACTAAACAGTTCTGTGTCACAGGATAAATATCAGACTATATCTGTATATCTACATTCTAATAAATATCTATGTGTCTCCTTAAATCATATACATTTCAATTTACCTTTGTAATATTTATTTGTTTATTTATTTTGAGAGATTTTTGCTATAGAGTGGGTGAGCTCGCCAAAGAGACAGAAAGCAAGCAATCATTCCCCCAACAGGGATAGCAATGCCACAATTCCTCCTCCATTCTCCTCTTCGAATTTTGGACATGCACACACATGTGCCAGGTGTGAGTTTCAAGTCGCTGGGTCCTGGACTTGAACTGTCAATCATGTGGCAGTTCAGCTCCTCATCCATTGCACCCACCTGCTGGCTCCTGTAATATTTATTTCTCTGGACAGATATGATATAAAATGAATTTAATGTATAACATGTTTTTATATGTATGCCTAACCAAATCATGCATATATATGTATGTATGGTATCTATCTATCTCTATATGTCATAATCATTCCAAGACTTTATTTGAAACCAATGGAAATGTCATTTATACAAAAATAGACCTTTTAAGCTTGAATAAGCATTCTCATATTTTAGAAGACACTTTTCATCGCAGAGAACATAATTGACACATCGTGAAGGAGGAAGTCATGGATGATATTTGCCAAGTTCAGCTGATCATATCTTCCTGATAGACAAGCAAATAAGAAAATTCGAAAACATTAGTGTCCCCTATAAGTTTCCTAGTAGAGGAATGATTCCAAACTGCCAATCTGCCAGTGTTAACTTTGAAAGCATTCATATTTTTAACTCAGGCAGAACTGTACTTTTTTTATTTAGCAGGTAAGGACAGGCAATTGCCACTAGCTAAAGTCCTGATTTTTGACAGCTAAATGCTTTAAGAATGTATGATATCCCCATATTTCTTCGCTCTTTTGCACTTTTACATAATAAAGTAACAAAAGAGGGGAGAGATTAAAAGATTATAATTAGTGAGGGCTCTTGCACATTGAATTTGTCAGGGAAAAGTGAAAACACATTTGAGTTTATCTATTATAATAATCTAATAGAATAGATACATGTAAATTTGTATAGAATTAACTTTTCTTCATATGTCATTTCACAACTATGGAATGAATGATTGATTTCCACCAAATTTCTGCTTTGAAACTCTAATCTTCAATGTGACGATATTCAGAGCTTGCTTCTTGTCTCTGCTCTCTGTCATGTGAGGACATGGTAAGAAGGTAAGTGTCTATAAGCCAGGAAGCAGAACGTCACCAGGCAATGATTTTGCTAGGTACCCTGATTTCTGACATCTCAGCCTCCGAAAACAAGTAATAAATACTTATTGTTTTAGGTCACCTTCTCTGTGTTATTTTGTTATAGCAACTCAAACTAAGACACACACACGCACACTCCACTCCTCCTATATACTGAAAACTTAATGAATAAATGATGTCTCCATGATGAGTATATAGTGGAATAAACCTCAAAGGTCAACGATTACAAAACATATTTACCAAAATAAAATGTTAAAGCGTCTTAGGTTATAGTTATCTTAAAGAGTCAGCTTGATTTCACTGTTTATCATTTTAAAGGAAATGATATTTTAGTGTGTGTACTCACTCTCTCATAAGTAAATGATGGCTTAATGTGAAAATCTAGCAGAATAAACTGTCAGATTGAAAGGTTGAAACATACTCTTCACAAAATAAAAGTTTAAAGACCTTTGGCTCATGTTTATCCCATTTGATAAACAGAAAGCACCAGGCTTTGATGTATTTACTGATGAATTTTACCAAGCGTTTGAGAAAAAATGATAACAATTCTCTACAATCTCTTGTAGAAAATAAAAGTAGAGGAAATACTTTCTAACATATTTTATGAGGCCAGCCTTACCCTAATGCTAAAACGAGATGAAGACATTACAAGAAGAGAATGCTAGAAAACAATACATCTCATGAACACAGATGCAAAATTCATCACCAAAATATTAGCAAATAAAATTCAATAATGCATGAAAAGATTATACACTTGACCAAGTGGGATTTATCCCAATTATGAAAGGTTGGCTCAATATTCAAAACTCACTAAATACATCAAGGCCTGGTACATTCTGTTTTGTAAGGTTAATTATTGATTCAATTCTTTAATAGATATGGGCACAGTCAGATCATGTATTTCATCTTGTGTGAATTTTGGTGGATTGTATCTTTAAAGGAATTGGTCCATTTGATCTAGTTTGTCAAATGTGTGGGCATAGAGCTGTTCATAGGATTCTTTCATTCATCTTTTGCTGTCCATGGGGGTTTGTCATGAAATCCCCTCTTTTCTTTCTGATATTTATAATTTGTGTCTTCTCTTCCTTTTTCTCAGTAAGCTTGGATAGAGGCTTAAAGTTTTAACATCATAATGTTTTCAAAAAAATCAGCTCTTGGCTTTGTTGATTTTCCCGTTTTCAATCTCTTATCTACTCTATATTTTTGTTTGCTTGTTACAGAGTAAACGTGCTCATCAGAGAAAGACACAGAGAGAAAGAGTGAGAAACTGAGAAATCATCCCACATGGAGAATGGCCATTATGCAATTCCTTCTCCAGTCTCAGGATCTGGGGCATGCGCGCACACACACTCACCATGATTTTCAAGCCACTTGATCTAGGACTTGAACCACACAGCTGGTCATTGTGGGATCCAGCACCTTAAACTTCATGCCTCTTGCTGGCCCTTTCCTTCACTTTTGAGGTAGTATTTTACAGACTACTAGTACAGAATTCGTTTGTTGAGTTTTTTTTTTTCTTTTAATCTCCTCAAAATCTGAAATATTTTACATCAGTCTCTTCTTGTTTCCATGGTTTCTAAGGAGCATTCTGATATGACTATTATCTTTGTTCCTCTATAGTAAAGTTTCTTTTAAAATACATTCTTTTAAATTTCCTTCAGGTGGATTATGATATGCATAGATGTAAGGCATTTTGTCATTGTTGTTGGAGTAGTGGTGTTTTATTTTTGAAGGGGAGCACTTATTGTAATCTGTGGTTTGATTTCTGATGTTAATTTTAAGAAATTGTCAGTCATTATCTCTTCTTCATTTCCTTTCTCTCTTTTCATTGTCTCATTCCTATTACACATAAATTTCAACTTTTGTATAATCATCACTTTTCTTGCACTTTCAGTTGCATTTCCCAGTCTTTTTTCTGTTTGCTTTTGTTTTGGAAGTTTTTAATGACATAAGCTCAGAGATTCTTTCCTCAGTCACGTCCAGTCTTCTAATGAGTTTTTGAAGGTTATGCATCGTTACAGTGCTTTTTATCTCTGTCATTTCTTTTGGATTCTGTGTTAGCTTTTTCATCTCCTTGCTTACATTACTGACCTACTCTTACATGTTCTCTAATTTTTCCATTATATTCTTTAGCATATAAATCACATATGCTTAAAAATCATCATTTGATACTTCCATCATCCCTGACAAATCGGAGTCTGGTATTGATGCTTATTCTTTCTCTTGAGATTGTTTTGTTATTGGTGGCATTGTTATCATTTGCCTTTTATTATGCCTTTTAACTTCTTGTTAAAAGTCAGTCATTGGGACCAGCAGTTGGTGTAATAGCTATGTCACTGGATTCCCATGTAGTTGATCACGGTTCACGTCCTGGACCCGGTGGCTTAAACTCACGCCGGGCGCATGTGTGTCGTGCCCAAGATCCCGAGAGGACAACGGAGGAGAAGGGATTGTGGCATGGCCATCCCCCGTGGGGGATGATTTCTCGCTTTCTATCTCTCTGTCTCTCTCTCTCTCTGTCTGGTGAGCGCATGCACCCTATAGCAAAAACCTCTCCAAAAATAGAAAAATAGTCAGTTATGGAGGCCAGCTGATGGCATGGAGGTTAAGGCGATGTGGCAGGCTATGCTGTTCAAGTGTAAGACCCTGTGGCTTGAAAACCATGCTGGGTGCATGTGCATATGTGCTCAAAGTCCTGAGAGGAAAATGGAGGAGAAGGGATTGTGGCACGGTCATCCCCTCTGGGAGGTGATTTCTCACTTTCCCTCTTTCTCTTTCCGTCTGTCGGTCTCTCTCCAGCTAGCACACACACCACACTAAAGGAAAAAAAAAAAGTCCTGCATGATGCTTTGCTTAAATGGAACTCTGATTAAAAAAAAGAAAAAAAAACAAAAATAAAACAGTCCTTTAGTGTTTTAATAAAGTATAAAAGTGTCCTATATTCCTGTGATTAAGTCTCAGTCATTTAGCAAGCTTGTGCCCCTCAGTTGAGAACATTACAAGTACCTCTCAGTTTTTTTCCCTTGAACCTGAGATGCTTCAGAAGATTACTTGACTTGAGTTTCATAGACATTATGTGGATATAAAAATCAAAAATGCTTGGAACAGTGTCCCGTCCCTGCTCGGGCGC
>NW_006159434.1:2371421-2372850 GCF_000334495.1 Tupaia belangeri chinensis
TTTTTAAAAAAAGAACAAGCCTTGTTAAGAAAAACAAATGCTGTCTCCCTGTAAGAAGCTCAAGGGGATTTTTCTCTTTTCTTCACTGTGATAAACTTACAGAGTTCTAGAATGTAAAAATTACAAATGTCACCGTATCCCCCCAGAATTTCTAGCTCTCAGACTTGTCTACTCTGAGCCTCCATAGAGTTCAGACTCCCGCTGCACTGGCTCACATCTAGGTTTCTGCTCAGAACTTTCTGCTCTGGTTAAATAGGATTCGCTGACTCACCTGTATGCCTCTCCAATTTTGGAGGTAATGGTTTACCCCGCAATCTCATTTCTTTAATAGATCTAAGAAGAAGTGTTAATTTTTCAGTTTGTTCAGATTTTAACTTGTCAGAATGGTATGGTCACTTCTAAGCTCTTAATATGCTAGATCAGAGGTAGGAAAACTTATAAAATTTCTATAGTTTTAAAAACATTTTATATATGGAGGACTGGCAAGTGGTATGATGGTTAAGGGCACTGGACTCCCACATGGCTGACAGCAATTTGAGGCCCAGAACTGGTGGCTTGCTTTCTCATCTTCCTTCTCTCTCTCTCTCTCTCTGTGTCTCTCTCTGATTAAACTGAAAAACAGTAATAATAATACTAAATAAAATTAAATCAAAAAATTCTAAAAAACAATTTATAATGGAATAACAACTTTCTGGTTAAGCATTTTATTAATAAATACAAAAGATTACTAAGGGTGAGATTTTCTTATGTTTCTTGTTTAAATGGTGTATATCGGAAAATACTTCTGTTTTCACGATTTGTTTTGTAATAAGTATGTTCAGTATACCTTGTATATCCTTAATCAGATATTTCTAAATTTGAAATTATACAATGTCTATAATTTTTAAGCACTGATATGATGCCACAAATGGAAAATTTCACACCCGACCCCATGAGATGGCTCACAGTCAAAATGATGATGCAACACAAAAATATTGTATAAAATTATCTTCAGGCTATATGTATAAGGTGTATATAAAAATAAATGAACTTTCTGTTTCAACTTGGGTACCATCTCCGAGATATCTCATTATGTATATGCAATATTCTAAAATCTGAAACAAAGCTGGAATCAGAAACACTTATGGTTCCAAGAATTTTGAATAAGGGATACTTAAACTGTATTAAGAGTGTTTCAAGTTCAAGAAAAGGTGATTATAAGAGAGCTTCAAAGCATTCATGAAAAATGCATATTATGAAAAAAACTGCATCAATTTCAAATGTTTTTTGCACCAAAATAAACTCATACTTTAATTCTATTTTTCCAAAATCTTTTTGCAATTCCTTCATATTATTAAGATTCATTTACTTACATAAAGAAAGCCTCCACATTTTACTTTATTAATATTCGTTTATAAAAATAATTTAGTGAAGAACTAAAAACCGGAGA
>NW_006159434.1:2372891-2386596 GCF_000334495.1 Tupaia belangeri chinensis
TTTTTAAAAAAAAAATATTTATAGGAAAGTGCAGAGTATAGAGAACCCCAGCACTCACACCCCAGCCCATTGCCCTCCACCATCATTCTCCTCTCACTCTCCTGGCCACCCCACATACACAAAATTTTATGGGAATAACTTAAAAGCAAATAAGCCACTGCCATCTCACAATTTACATGCCATCTCACGTCTAACAACTTTGCGATACTTCTTTTAAATTAATTAATTAATTATTTATTTATATATTGATTTGTTGTGATTTTCAAGCCACTGGATCCAGGACTTGGTTCACCTTTGACCATGTGGGAATCTAGCACCTTAACCACCATGCCACCTTCCAGTCTCTTGAACTTTTCTTGACTGAACACATTTATGTAAGCATTTAATTATTTTCTAATTTCTTTTTTTTTTTTTTTGGAGAGGTTTTCGCTATAGGGCCCATGCGCTCGCCAGACAGACGGAGACAGACATAGAGACAGAAAGCGAGAAATCATCCCCCAGGGGGATGGTCTCCATTCTCCTCTCGGGATCTTGGGCACGCACGCACACGCGCCCGGCGTGAGTTTTAAGCCACCGGGTCCGGGACACGAACCGTGGTCGACTACGTGGGAGTCCAGCAACATAGCCATTACGCTAACTGCTGGTTCCCTTAAAAAGAATTTTTTAACTTTATTTATATTTATTCTTATTTTTAAATTTGCTACAGAGCATGTGTGCTTACTAGAGAGAGAGAGCCAGAAATAGAGCAAGAGAGGGAAAGTGAGAAAGCAAGTCACCAGGTCCAGGACACTAATGTCAATCAGCCATGTGGGAGTCTAGCACCTTAACCACCACACCACCTGTCGACCCCCTCTTTTCTAATTTTTTAATGAAAATATATCCTTTTGTAAAAAGGATAGTAAAGAGGAAGTTTTTATTTTCTGTTGTTATTTTAGTATATTGACTAGTAATAATTATACACATTCATGGGGTGTGGTGTGATATTTATATACATGTGCACAATCTGTAATGAACAAAACAGGATAACTGTTGTATTTGCCGCCTCAAGTATGTATTGTTTATTTGTGTTGGGAACATTTGAAACCCTCTCCTCTAGATTTTTTGAAATATATCGTACAATAAATTAATTTCACATTCAGTTGTTCTATAGTGTTGTATTCTAGAATTTATTCTTCCTATCTAAGTATAATTTTGCATCTGTTTACCAACCTCTCCAAATACCTTCTTCCCTCTACTTTTTCCAGCTTCTAGTAATGACTTTTGCTCTCTATTTCCATGAGGTCAACTATTTTAGCTTTCATGTGTGAGAGAGAACATGCAATATTTCTCTTTCTGTGCCTGGATTATTTTACTAATGTTATGTTCTCCCAACTCATTCATGTTGCAGAAAATGACAGAATTGCATCCTTTTTTTAATGTCTGAATAGTATTTCATGTGTATGCATACCACATTTTCCTTATTCATCTGTTGATTTACATTTAGGTGAATTCCGTATCTCTGCTATTGTAAGTAATTCTGCAGTAAACATAAGAGTTCAGATATCTCTGACATACTGATTTTCTTTGGATATATATCCAGTAGTAGAATTGCTAGAGCATATGGTTGTTCTAATTGTAGTTTTATGAGGAAACTCCATACTGTTATGCATAGTGATTTTACTGATTTATGATCCTACCGACAGTGCAGTTTCCTTTTTTTTATATCCTTGTTGTATCTTTCTTTTGTCATTTAAATAACAATCATTCCAATTGTTACATAAGGCTATCTCATTGTTTTAATTTGCATTTCTCTGATGATTAGCAATATTGAGAATTTTAGAATTTTTTGTCAAACTTGTTTGGCATTTGTATTTCTTCTTTTAAAAAATGTCCATTTAGATAATTTGCCCATTCTTTAAATAAGATTATTATCAATATTAATATTATTATTGCTTTTGAGTTATTTGTACTTTTTGTATACTCTGAATATTAATCCCTTATCAGATGAATCAGTTTGCAAATATTTTCTTCAATTATCTTGGTTGTTCCATCACTGTTGATTGTTTCCTTTGCTGTGCAGAAGATATAGTCCCATTAATCTTTTGTTGTCTTGTAAGGGTCCAGAGATCGGTCTAACTGATGGAGACATAGAAAAGACAACGACAATACAACTGCAAAAGAGGCTTTTATTTTTCTAGCTAGCTGGGGTCCAAGTTTCAGCCCATCGCAGTGGGCCTTCACAAGGACCCCGAGCCTAAGATAAAGGGATCTTTTATAGCTCCGAATCACAATGCAGGAAATACAGTCAGTAATTTTCCACTTGAGGGAGGGGGTGTGTGAAAGCTAGCTGTCATGTTTAGGTTTAGATTAAGACTTTCAGTTGAGGTCAGGTTGACCTGGCTCTGGCATCGTCAGGGCCCATCTTATTTTGTTTATTTATGTGGTCTCAGACTCCCCGGGTTCTGTCCTTGAGGGTCTAACATGGCGGTGGTTGTGTCAATTCGGCCTAACAGTCTGTACTTTTTTTTTTTAAGAGAGAAATTTTTGCCATAGGGCACGCACTCACCAGACAGACAGAGAGAGACAGACAGAAAGGGAGCAATCACTCCCCAGAAGGGATGGCCATACTGCAGTCCTTTCTTTATTCTCCTCTTAGGATTTTGAGCACACACACACATGTGGCCAGCGTGAGTTTTAAGCTTTCAGGTCTAGAACTAGAATCTCAGACGAGTCCAGCGATGTAACTATTATGCCATCTGCTGGTCCCTGTACTTTTCAGTTCTTAAAAAATTTTAGCCAAAATCAATGTTCTGGAATTTTCCCTGTGTTTTAATCTCATAGTGTCAGAATTTCAGCTCTTTATTACATTTAATTCTAAAAATCTGTCTTTAGTTGACTTTTGTACATAATGAGAGATACAGTACTATTTTTTTCTCCTACATCTGGATATCCAATTTTCCCAGCACCATTTACTGAAGTGATTGTCCTTTTCTAGTGTATGTTCTTTGTACTTTGTTGAAAACCAGGTGGCTCTATATACATGGGATTTACTTCTGGGTTCTCTATTCTGTTTCATTAGTCTACATGTCTGTTTTTATGTCAGTACCATGTTGTTTTGGTTACCATAGACTTGTAGTATGTTTTAAAGTCAGGATGTGTGATACCTCTACCTTTATTGTTATTGCTCAACTTTTGGATATTGGGGACTTTTTGTTGTTCCATACAAGTTTTAGTACTGCTTTTGCTATTTCTGTGAAAAATGCCATAGTATTTTGATAAGGATTGCACTGAATCAGTAGATTGCTTTGGATAATATATGCCTTTTAACATAGATAGTTCTTTCAGATCACAAGCCTGGAATATTAATTTTTTGTGCAATCTTAAATTTCTTTTATCAGTGTTTTGTGGTTTTCATAGTAAAGTTTACCTCCTTAGTTAAATTTATTCCTAGTTGTACTGGTTTGGATCATAATTTTCCCCAAGAAGTTTCATGGTTTTTCATTTGGTACTGAAAGGTGGTGAGGTCTACTGGACAGTAATTGGATCATGGTGATTGCATTATGAAGGCAATAGTTTCATGAATATATTAATAATGTCTTATAAGACCCAGTGAGTTCTAACTCTAGTGAAAATGGGTCAGTGCTCATGAGAACTGATTATTCTCCTGTAAATGGTTTTATCTGTTGAAGATATTTTGACCAACTGGACTTGGGAGAAATGTTCACATATTGAAATGTTCACTTCATAAGCTAATATTAATTTTTTGTGCAATCTTAAATTTCTTTTATCAGTGTTTTGTGGTTTTCATAGTAAAGTTTACCTCCTTAGTTAAATTTATTCCTAGTTGTACTGGTTTGGATCATAATTTTCCCCAAGAAGTTTCATGGTTTTTCATTTGGTACTGAAAGGTGGTGAGGTCTACTGGACAGTAATTGGATCATGGTGATTGCATTATGAAGGCAATAGTTTCATGAATATATTAATAATGTCTTATAAGACCCAGTGAGTTCTAACTCTAGTGAAAATGGGTCAGTGCTCATGAGAACTGATTATTCTCCTGTAAATGGTTTTATCTGTTGAAGATATTTTGACCAACTGGACTTGGGAGAAATGTTCACATATTGAAATGTTCACTTCATAAGCTAAACAATGTCATTGAATGTATATAAAAATTAAAAATAAATAAAAATTTAAAAAAGAGTTCTCTCATTTGCATGTGTCTACGTTCTCTGTGCTTCCTTTGGCCATGCTGAAGGTTTAGACCTTTGGACTTTCCAGCCACCAGAACTTTAAAATTTGTAAATAAAAGTCTTTCTTTATAAAATCACCAATGCTCAGGTTATTTCTGTTAGCAAGGCTAAAATGAACTAAAACAACAGGTTTTTTTCTGTAACTATCATAAATGGGATTGCTCTATTGATTTCTGTCTCACTTAGTTTATTAACAGCTTTTTGGTGAAGTCTTTAAGTTTTTCTATATGTGACCTTTTATCATCTGCCCATCGGAACAATTTGATTCCCTCCTTGCCAATTTGGATGACCTTTATTTCTGTGTCTTGCCTAATTGCTCTATCTAGAACTTCCAAAACTACATTGAGTAAGAATTGTGAGTGGGCATCCTTTTCATGTTTCCATTTTTAGAGAGAACACTTTCAACTTTTTTCTGTCCAGTATAGTGTTGGCTATGATTTTGTCATACCTAACCTTTATTGCATTGTAGGATCTTCCTTCTATTCCTAATGTGTTTAGGGTTTTTATAATGAAAGGATGTTGAATTTTATCACATGCTTTTTCTGCATTTATTGAGATGAGCATATGGGTTTTTTTCTCCATTCTTTTGATATTATGTATCAAAGTTTATTGATTTGGATTTCAGACCACTCTTGCATTCTTGAGATAAATCCCACTTGGAAATGGCGTATAATTTTTTTTTCTTTTTTTGGAGAGGTTTTTGCTATAGGGCATGTGTGCTCACCAGAAAGACAGAGAGAGATAGGGAGACAGAAAGCAAGAAATCACCCCCCCCCAGGGGGCATGGCCACACTGCAATTCCTTCTTCTCCTTTCTCCTCTTGGGAGTTTAAGCCACCGAGTCCAGGACTTGAACCATGGTTGACTATAAGGGAGTCCAGTGACATAGCCATTACACTAACTGCTGGTCCCAGGTGTATAATTTTTTTCAATGTGTTGTTTAATTTTCTTTAATTGCATATATTGTGTTGAGAATTTTTACATCCATGTTCATCAGAGATATTGGCCTGCAACTATTTTTGTTTGTTTTGTTTTTATGTCCTGTCTTGTTTTGGTGTGAAGGCAATGCTAGCTTTGTAGAATGGATTTGGAAAAATTTCTTCTCCTTCAGTTTTTTGGAAAAGTTTGAGAACAATTGGTGTTAATTATTCTTTAAATGTTTTCTAAAATTTTGTAAAGCCATCTGGTCCTGGGTTTTTTTGTTGTTGTTGGAAGACTTTTAATTACTGGCTCAATCTCATTGTTACAATAAATATTGATTTATTTTATTTTCTAATTTTTTTCCTGATTCAGTCAGGATTAATTTTATTTGTCAAGGAATTTGTCCATCTGTTCTAGAGCTCCAATTTGTTGATATATACTTGTTTGTAAGAGTCTCTAATAATCTTTTGCATTTCTGTGATTTCAGGTGTAATGTCTTCTGTCTTATTTCAAATTTTATATGGAATTTCTTTCTTTCTTTTTCTTAGTGTATCAAGTGATTTATCAATTTTGCTTACCTTGTCAAAATAAACTTTTCATTTTGTATATTTTTTGTTTTGCTTTGTTTTTATTTTGTTTGTTACTTTCCTGATTTTTATTTCTTTCCTTCTACTAATTTTGGTTTTGGTTTATTCTTGCTTTTCTAGTTCCTTGGAGTGTATAATTAGATTATTTGAAATCTTTCTGTTATACTGCTGTAGGCATTTATTGCTGTAAACATCTCTCTTAGTACCACTTTTTCTATATCCCATAGGGATTGGTATGTTGTGTTTTCATTTGTTTCAAGACTTTTAAAAATCTTTTTAATTTCTCCATTGACTCAGGAGTATATTGTTTATTTTTTATATATTTACACAATTTCTGAAGTTCCTTCTGTTGTTGATTTCTAGTCTAATTCCAGTGTGGTTGGAAAAGACATCAGATAAGATTTTAACTTTTAAAAATTTGTTTAGACTTGTTTTTTGTCCTTACATAAATTCTGTCCAGGAAAATGTTTCATGTGCTGGTGAGAAGACTGCATTTTCTGCAGCTATTACATGAAATGTTTTGTTAATGTCTATTAGGTTAATTTTGACTGTAGTACTGTTTAGATCTAATATTTATATGATCTTTTTAAGGCTGAGAGTTGGATGTTTAGGTCTCCAACTGTTATAACAGTGTCAATTCCTCCTTTTTGTCTAATAACATTTACTTTATATATTTGGTTCATATATATTTATAGTTGTTGTATCCTTGTGTAGAATTCAAACCTTTATCATTATATAGATCTTTCATTGCCTTGTTTTACAATTTTTGTCTAAAAATTATTTTATCTGATATACATATGACTACTTCTGCTCACTTTGGTTTCTATCTCTGAAACTGGGAGGTGAGTTTGGAAGTCTGGGACTGTGGCTAAGACTGAAATCAACCCTTACTCAAATCCCTGGCTGAAGCCTAGTTTCTATTTGTGTATAATATCATTTTCTTTTCTTTATTCTTTTCTTTTTGAATTTTCTACGGGTGCATGTGTTCATCAGACAGAGATAGCGACAGAGAAAGAGAAAGCGAGACAGAGTTATAGAAAGAGAGAAAACAAGAAAGCACCCCCTTCCCCATGAGAAATGGTAGCACCACAATCCCTTCTTCACTTCTTTCTCCTTTGGGGATTTTAGGTACACATGCATGTGTGCCTGGCATGTTTTTTAGGCTGCTGGGTTGAGGACTAAAACTGCACAGTCAGCCATGTGGGATCCAGCTCACATAACCTCCAGGCCATAGATGAGCCCAGTGGAATCTTTTTCTAGCCCCTCATTTTCAATCTGTGTCTTTACATGTGAAGTGAATGTCTTATGAACAGTGTGTTGCTGGGTCTCTCTCTTTTTTTTTTTTAATATATCTTTTTGTTCAGCTAATCTGCATCTTTTAACTGTACAATTTAATCCATTTACATTTAGGGTTATTACAGATAAGTGAGAATTTACTTCAGTCATTTTGTTAATTGTTTTCTGATTATTTTGTACAGTCTTTGGTTTTTTTTTTTCCTCTTATTGTTTATTTTTGTGGTGTGGTGATCTTTTGTGGTTACAGGTGTTATTCCTTTCTTTTTTTCTCTTTAATTGCCACAGGGTGCGTGCACTTGCGAGAAAGAGAGAGAGAAAAAAAAGCACTCCCAATGGAGTATGGCCACAACACAATCCCTTCTCTTCCATTTCTCCATCCTGTCAAGATTTTGAGCATACATGCATGAACACATGCACATATATGTACCCAACATGTTTTTCAAGCTCCCAGGACCAGAATTCAAACTATGGTCAAACTATGATCAACAGTGGAATCTAGCTCCCTTAATGATTAGCTATGGGAAAGGTCCATATTCCTTTCTCTTATTTGTGTATCTGGTCTACCAATGATTTTGTATTTTTGTGTGTATTCATACTGGTGGTTGTCATCTTTTTGCTTCTAGATGTAAGACTCTCAAGAATTATTTGTAAGGTCTACCTAGTTGTGGTGAATTCTTTCACATTTTGCTTATCTGAGTAAAACTTTATTTCTTTTTCATTTCTGAAAGATAGGTTTGCTCTTTATAGTATTCTTGGTTGGCAGGTTGTTTGTTTTAGAACTTTAGATACATAATCATATTCTCTCATGAGCTGCATAGTTTCTGCAGAGAAATCTGCTGTTTCACTGATGGGAATTCCCTATTATGTGTCTTATTTCTATTCTCTTGCTGCTTTAAAAATTCTATTTTTAGGGACCAGTAGATGGCATAATGGTTACGTGACTGGACTCCCACAAGAGTGACTACAGTTTGTGTCCAGGACCCGGTGGTTTGAAACTCACACTGAGTGCGTGTGAGTGCATGCCTAAAATCCTGAGAGGAGAATTGAGGAGAAGGGATGCAGCATGACCATCCCCCTAGGGGGTCATTTATTGCTTTCTGTCTGTCTCTCCAGCAAAAGTACATGCCCTGTAACAAAAATCTCTCTTAAAAAATTTCTATTTTTGCTTTTGACTTTTAGCAATTTGTTTATAATGTACCTCAATGAAGATCTATTTATGTTGAATCTGTTTGGGAGTCTTTGTTCTTATTGTATCGGAATGTCCATTTCTTCCAAGACTTGGGAAACATTCAGCAATTATTTTATTAATGAAGCTTTCTGGTTTTACCTTTGTCTTCTTTTTCTGGTGCTCCCATAATTCAAATGTTTGTTTACTTAATGATATCCTATAAGTCAAATAAGCTGCCTTTATTTTTTTGTTTTATTTTATTTTACTTTTCATTCTAACTTAATACTCAAAAGACTTATCTTCAAGGTCAGAGATTCCTTTTTTCTGTTTGTTCTAGTCTGCTGTTGATGCTCTCTATTATATTAGTTATTTCATCTTTTGAAATTTTCAGTTCAAGGATTTTGATTGGTTTATTTATATAATTTCTGTCTGCAGAATTTCTCATTCTGATCATGGATTGCTTTTTTGATTTCATTATCTATATTTCCTTAAATTTAACTGAGTTTCCTTAGGAATTTTATTCTGGATGTCTTTTCAGGCTTTTTTTTTTGAAATCTTTTACTAGAGAATCACTCCATTCTTTTGGAATTGTGAAGTTTCTTTATTTATTTATATGTGTTTCTTATATCCCTACAAGTTGATATTTATGCATCTGGTATGGCAGTTGCCACTTTCAATATTATGAACTGGCTTTCTTAAGGAAAGACTTTCTTCTTAAAAACTTAAACTGGTGTCCTACAGTGTGAGTTGGACAGAATGCTTTACTTTGGCTCTGAGTGGGCATAGTAGTATAGTCCCCATGTGATTTATATGGCTTTAATTTAATATCAATATGTCTATAAATGCCTCAGTTTTCTAGATTTGTTTGTAGCAGTGTTAGTGGCACAGCTTTGCTGCGGTTGGAGACTGATGAGTAGTCTGGTTGGCAGGTTTGGTGAGAGCAATGGAAAGGTCTAGGAATACCAGTCCATAATCTCTTGGTGGCTCTTGAAAGATACATGTGCCACAGTGATGATCATGGAGTGGTGACTCAGAGTAGTCAAGACCAGGGGTACTAGCCGGCAGTCCCTGGGATGACTCTTAAAAAGTACAGAGGCTCCAGTGGTGGAAATGAAGCAGACACCCAGTGTGGCAGAGGATGTAAGTGTGGCCCACCAATCCTTGGGTGCTTGAACATCAGTTTACCAAACCTTGAAAGAAGCTTCCTTATTGTGCTTGACTATCTGTGTCTTATAATCTGTGAATTCTGCATGGACTTGGGTGTTGGGTTCACAACCCTACTGCTCAGCCTGTTTTGGGAAGGCATGTGGAAATGTGGCAGGGTATCAGGGATATAGAATGTGATGCTATTAAATCTCATGCAAATTTCACGCTAGCAGTGGTCTGTTCTGAAAATGATACAATGCACTTTGGGTGTGTTGGGAGTTACGTTGTATGAGTTCCTTCTGCAGAATTACATAGCCACATAGATTTTAGCTAATTCCCTATCCTGTGTCCATAACCCAAAGAGGACAAATTGGTCCTCTGGCAACTAGGAATGCAGTCATTCTCACTGATAATGGGGACTATTGTGGATCACTTGCTTATTCTTTCTCAACAATTGGGATATCTCCTGGCCTTGCACAGATCTCAGCTGAGTGTTTTGCTTCTCTCTCTAGGCCGTCATCCCAAAGACTGCGCCACTTATTTGGTGGATTCAAGTACCTCCTTAGACATTCCCCTGGAAGCATATTTACTTGTTGTTTTGTTCTCTCTATGTGAAGGAGATGAGTGCTGAGTACTTCAAGTCAGTCATCTTAATGATGTTCTCAAAATTATCTGAAGATTGTTGTTTTTAATGGCTAAAATTACAATGTGTGATTGAGGCCTATGAAATGTGACAAAAATCTCACTGGTGTGCATTCAGTTTTCTTAACAATTGTCAAAATTTCTGCTTTTGACAGCACAATAGGAGTATTTTTGATAAAAAGTACATATTAGAGAGTGATTCTTATAATTTTATTCTATGCGTACATCCTCTGTTCTCTTGAGCTTTATTGCCACTGTCATATGAAGAAAACAAAGATTTCTTATCTTAAGGACAGTCTTGATGCTAATTGTTGTCCCAGAAACACCTGATTCAATTTGTAAATAAACCGTGATATTAGATATTGGGTATAGTAGCATATCATAAAGGAATAAGTATTGGACTTTCTATTGCTCCCAAGCTTACACATTTTATTAGTTTGCAAACACTAGTGTTAGTACTCTCTCTCTCTCTTTCACGACCTTCTTTGGCACATTCCTCTCACCCACAGCTCTGGAAGGTATATGGTGACATGGGTAGATAAAAGATTAAAATAAAAAGTAGAGTTTCACAATAATGTTTCTCAGTTTGCGTACTTTGTATAAATATTCGCTGTCCTTAATATTATTTATGATAACTGGTTGTTGGATTTTCATATTATCTATCATTCAAAACTTGAAAAAGCTTTCCCCTTAAATTTAGTGAACCATTCTGAAAGAAAAAAAATTAATAATTTAGGAAACTTCTTAGCAATTAGTGGTATTATACAGAATTAGTAATTATTGTAGTTCTGTACTTCTGGAACTGAATTTATTCCCAATAATTTCTGTTCAAACTCAACCCAAACGAATAATTTCTTTTTTGTATTTGTTAGTTTTTAATATGATATATTCTATATACCAATGCTTATATCACCTCAAAATAGTTTCAAATAGAATGGGAATTGTTGCAACAAAGTAAAATTATATACACACAGACAAGATTCTATGATATGCTTGTAAAGTGGTTCTACAACAAGTATGAAGCTCAAATCAGACAAACTTATGTAGTGATCTTTCTATAGAGGTTGCTGTCTATTTCTTATCTAATTTCACTGAAATTTGTTTTAATTTTTGTTTGCTTGTCTTATTAGAGAAATTTTTCTGGGACCAGCAGTTAGCGTAATGGCTATGTCACTGGATTCCCATGTAGTCAGCTGTGGTTCAAGTCCTGGACCTGGTGGCTTAAACTCATGCCGGGAGCGTGTGCATGCATGCCCAAGATCCCGAGAGGAGACTGGAGGAGAAGGGATTGCAGCATGGCCATGCCCCCTGGGGGGTGATTTCTCGCTTTCTGTCTTTCTGTCTCTCTCTATCTTTCTGGTGAGTGCACGTGCCCTGTAGCAAAAAACCTCTCAAAAAAAAAAAAAAAAAAAAAAGAAAGAAAGAAAAGGGAAAAAAAAAAGAAATTTTTGCTGTAGGGCACATACATGCACCCACTAGATACATAGAGACAGAAAGCAAAAAATCACCTCCTGGGAATGGTGGCCATACCACAATCTCTTCTCCTACATTCTCCTCCAGGGATCTTGGGCACACACGCACATGCACCTAGTGTGAGTTTTAAGCTGCTGGGTCTGGAATCGAAAGGTGGTTGGCCACATGGGAGTCCAGCTGACATAACCATTATGCCACCTGCTGGTTCCTGTCACCAAAATCTTGATTTCAGCTATTATATATGTCCAATACACCTAGTTCTAGTTATTGTCACAGCTACATTTAATCAGGATTATAAATGATAATAGGTGAACTTATCAAATAGGTGCATAAATATTCACAGAAGAAACAGTACATAAGGTTTTGGTTTTGTTTCATTTTTGCCATAGGGTGTGTGTGCTTACCAGAGAGAGACAGAGAGAGGGTCAGTGAGAAATCACTCTTTAGGGGTGCACTCTTCTCCTCCATTCTTCCCTAGGGATTTTGGACACACACACACACACACACACACACGCATCTATTGTGATTTTCAAGCTTCTGGGTCTGGGACTCGAACTATGGTGGACTATGTGGGAATCCAGCACCTTAACCTACATGCCACCTGCTAGCCCTACTACATAGACTTTTAAAATAGTGTTCTCTGGGTGTTAATGCTATTTCTACCACAGTATATAATTTATTAAATCTTAAGCAAAGGTAACTAGGAGAATCGTTGATTACAGTCTTTATTACGACCTTATTCAGAACTTAAAGTTTGGGGTTATTTTTTCAGTTTCTTTTTTTTTTTTCTACACTGTTATCCCAACCATGGTTCGAGTCCTAGACCTGGTGGCTTGAAACACATCAGGTGCATATGTTTGCTTGCCCAAAATCCCAAGAGGAGAATGATTGAAATCCCAGCCATACCCACGGGATGGTGATTTCTCACTTTCTCTCTCACTGTCTATGTCTCTCTGGATTTCGTGTTAGTGCTCGTGCCTTCAGGCAAAACCTCTTTTTAAAAAAAAGCATTAAAAGCTGGAATAAAGGCAAAGTCAGGGAATAGACTGTGGCACAACAATAAAACATGATACTCTGCACAGGTGGTTTACATGGGCAGGTTACTGGTTCAAGTCCAGAGACCTCTGAGTATGCTAGGCTCCCATTTGCACATGTTTTGGGGCTTGCTGAAGACTGGGGGTAGATTATTGCATCAAAACCTTGTTGAAAGTGCTCTCTTTTTCTTTCTCTCTCATAGAAGAAACAAAAAACTTAAAAAATTTCTGAAACACTTTAAAAAAAGACAAAATTATCTACATATGATGCAAAATGTTATATCAACAATATTGCTAATGGGCAGAAACTGGAAATACTATTTCCATTTATAATTGATAACTTTACATAACTCATGTATAATTTTTCAACTTGTAAGTTATGAAATGATCAATAACTTGTAGAAATAAGTAACGCATCCACAATCAACTCACCAATTTCAGCAGCATGTAATGTTTTATTTTAAAGTTTTCTAACCAAAAAAGAATTTTGATATATGGCATTTTCATTTTAGAAAATTCCCCTATTTCTGAATGATGAATAACGAGATAAAACCTTAGATGACATTAAATCCCTTTGAAAATTTCCGTCAGTAAAATTTTTAAAAAGTATTTTAAAAATATATGGAAATATATAAAATTATACTTTTCTTTGAATAATGAATGCATTCCTCTATTGAATACCATTCCAAGTTTTAAAAGAATAAAATTCAAGTATTTTTATACCTTAGTTTTTCTTCACATCATTAACTTTGGTCAATAATGAGTGATGTTTTTAAATATTGAAAACACATTTTAAAAAGCATGTCTCTCTTGACCTTTCAAAGATATTTTCCCATTAAGAACAAATAAATGATCCTAGTGAGTCATTCTTTCTGTAATTATACTCAAAATAAGATTCACTCTTCATTTGTGTTTATTATTTGATTAAATGCAGTTTGAATCATAAATTCTGAAAGTGTATTTTTACCCTTTTGGGCAAGATTAATTACCATTCCTTTTTCTTTTCTACTTTATATGAGTTATTTTTCTCCTGCCTATTTCTTTTTTCTTTTCTATCTCCTAACATAATTTATTTACTTATTTTTTAATTCTTTGATGGCCTGGTCATTGTTTACTTACATTTTTATGTGATTAAAAAAATGGTTTATTTATTTTGTGAGCAAGTCAGAGAGAGATAGCTAATCTGTAACCCCTAATAGGTTCTTTTTTT
>NW_006159434.1:2389715-2392072 GCF_000334495.1 Tupaia belangeri chinensis
CAAAAAAAAAAAAAAAAAAAAAAGAAAGAAAGAAAAGGGAAAAAAAAAAGAAATTTTTGCTGTAGGGCACATACATGCACCCACTAGATACATAGAGACAGAAAGCAAAAAATCACCTCCTGGGAATGGTGGCCATACCACAATCTCTTCTCCTACATTCTCCTCCAGGGATCTTGGGCACACACGCACATGCACCTAGTGTGAGTTTTAAGCTGCTGGGTCTGGAATCGAAAGGTGGTTGGCCACATGGGAGTCCAGCTGACATAACCATTATGCCACCTGCTGGTTCCTGTCACCAAAATCTTGATTTCAGCTATTATATATGTCCAATACACCTAGTTCTAGTTATTGTCACAGCTACATTTAATCAGGATTATAAATGATAATAGGTGAACTTATCAAATAGGTGCATAAATATTCACAGAAGAAACAGTACATAAGGTTTTGGTTTTGTTTCATTTTTGCCATAGGGTGTGTGTGCTTACCAGAGAGAGACAGAGAGAGGGTCAGTGAGAAATCACTCTTTAGGGGTGCACTCTTCTCCTCCATTCTTCCCTAGGGATTTTGGACACACACACACACACACACACACACGCATCTATTGTGATTTTCAAGCTTCTGGGTCTGGGACTCGAACTATGGTGGACTATGTGGGAATCCAGCACCTTAACCTACATGCCACCTGCTAGCCCTACTACATAGACTTTTAAAATAGTGTTCTCTGGGTGTTAATGCTATTTCTACCACAGTATATAATTTATTAAATCTTAAGCAAAGGTAACTAGGAGAATCGTTGATTACAGTCTTTATTACGACCTTATTCAGAACTTAAAGTTTGGGGTTATTTTTTCAGTTTCTTTTTTTTTTTTCTACACTGTTATCCCAACCATGGTTCGAGTCCTAGACCTGGTGGCTTGAAACACATCAGGTGCATATGTTTGCTTGCCCAAAATCCCAAGAGGAGAATGATTGAGATGAAATTACATCACAGCCATACCCACGGGATGGTGATTTCTCACTTTCTCTCTCACTGTCTATGTCTCTCTGTATTTCCTGTTAGTGCTCGTGCCTTCAGGCAAAACCTCTTTTTAAAAAAAAGCATTAAAAGCTGGAATAAAGGCAAAGTCAGGGAATAGACTGTGGCACAACAATAAAACATGATACTCTGCACAGGTGGTTTACATGGGCAGGTTACTGGTTCAAGTCCAGAGACCTCTGAGTATGCTAGGCTCCCATTTGCACATGTTTTGGGGCTTGCTGAAGACTGGGGATGGATTATTGCATCAAAACCTTGTTGAAAGTGCTCTCTTTTTCTTTCTCTCTCATAGAAGAAACAAAAAACTTAAAAAATTTCTGAAACACTTTAAAAAAAGACAAAATTATCTACATATGATGCAAAATGTTATATCAACAATATTGCTAATGGGCAGAAACTGGAAATACTATTTCCATTTATAATTGATAACTTTACATAACTCATGTATAATTTTTCAACTTGTAAGTTATGAAATGATCAATAACTTGTAGAAATAAGTAACGCATCCACAATCAACTCACCAATTTCAGCAGCATGTAATGTTTTATTTTAAAGTTTTCTAACCAAAAAAGAATTTTGATATATGGCATTTTCATTTTAGAAAATTCCCCTATTTTTTAATGATGAATAACGAGATAAAACCTTAGATGACATTAAATCCCTTTGAAAATTTCCGTCAGTAAAATTTTTAAAAAGTATTTTAAAAATATATGGAAATATATAAAATTATACTTTTCTTTGAATAATGAATGCATTCCTCTATTGAATACCATTCCAAGTTTTAAAAGAATAAAATTCAAGTATTTTTATACCTTAGTTTTTCTTCACATCATTAACTTTGGTCAATAATGAGTGATGTTTTTAAATATTGAAAACACATTTTAAAAAGCATGTCTCTCTTGACCTTTCAAATATATTTTCCCATTAATAACAAATAAATGATCCTAGTGAGTCATTCTTTCTGTAATTATACTCAAAATAAGATTCACTCTTCATTTGTGTTTATTATTTGATTAAATGCAGTTTGAATCATAAATTCTGAAAGTGTATTTTTACCCTTTTGGGCAAGATTAATTACCATTCCTTTTTCTTTTCTACTTTATATGAGTTATTTTTCTCCTGCCTATTTCTTTTTTCTTTTCTATCTCCTAACATAATTTATTTACTTATTTTTTAATTCTTTGATGGCATTGTCATTGTTTACTTACATTTTTATGTGATTAAAAAAATGGTTTATTTATTTTGTGAGCAAGTCAGAGAGAGATAGCTAATCTGTAACCCCTAATAGGTTCTTTTTTTTTTTTTGGAAAGGTCTTTGTTA
>NW_006159434.1:2392096-2399716 GCF_000334495.1 Tupaia belangeri chinensis
AAAGACAGAGAGAGACAGAGAGACAGGAAGCAAGAAATCACCCCCCAGGAGGGATGGCCATGCTGCAATCCCTTCTCCTCCATTCTCCTCTTGGGATCTTGGGCAAGCACGCACACACGCCCAACATGAGTTTAAGCCGCCCGATCTGGGATTCGAACCGTGGGAGTTCAGCAACATAGCCATTACCCTAACTGCTGGTCCCCCAATAGGTTTCTGATGCCACAGTTCACTCCCAGACTGCAGCCAGCCCAGACCATGGACAAGCAGGTGCCTGGAAGGTCTCCAGACTTTAACCAGAAATCTCCCCATGTGGGTCAGACTCACAGAGCACTACATTACATTTCACCACCATGCCACTGTTCAGCCTCCTTTATGTGACTTTTTCAGCTCTTCAAGACTAGCTGTGCATTTTGAAAATATTAACATTTGGTATATAATATATATTAGATGGAAATAACCCAAAGCTGCCTCTTTGAAAACAGTTCTTAAATACATAATAAAAATCTTATTTTCTCCTAATTATCACACAGAAAAAAATAAGATTTCATAAAACATACAGTTCTTCATAGGCAGCATAAATCAATGGTTTAAAGAACACATTATAATTTGTTTTTGTATTTAAAAAAAGTAAAACTTGTATCAATTTTTAAAAATAACTTCTGGAAACAAGCATCAACCAAAATGGAAAAATCTGTACAAATAGATTGTTCACATTGTATTTTACTGTATAATCTTAAGTCCAACTTGTTGCTAATTTAATGGTGTTAGTATATTGTGAACTCCACCCATGAATAAGCACAAAGAGCTGAAATTAAAAGTTCCTTGGTTTGACTTCTCAATTTAACATGAGCCAGAATTGCAATATGAACAATCTGAAATATACTACATTATCAAAACCTGGTTTTAATTATTTAATATGGAAACACATATTTTGAATGTGTTGCCAAAATGTGATAATGGACATTTAAAAATACATTATTTTCAACAATTCTTACAGTTATATGAGGTTTCACAGAGTATTTAATCTGAGAAAAAAATGCAACCACTATTTTAGGGTACTTTATATTAAATTTTAATCTATTTTTCTATCGCTCTATTATTTATGGATGTAATTTTTTTCTTACTGCAGCATCTTTCAATTACTAGCATATTTAACAATAATTTACATTATATACATAGAATAAGAACAAAGAATTTACACATCCAAGTCCCTTCCTTTTTAAATTTATGTTTCAAGTTTTTTTATTTATTTGAGAAAGATTTTTTTCCTATAGGAAATGTGCACTCACCAGAGATACAGAGCTGAATTAATAATTCAGAGAGAGACAGAGAGACAGAAAGCTAGAAGTCACCCTCAGGGAGGATGGCTATACCACAATCCCTTCTCCTCCATTCTCCTACAATCTCCTCCTGGAATCTTTGGCACACACACACACATGCACCCAGCATAATTTTCAAGTCACTGAGTCCTGGACTTGAACTGCAGTTGGCCATGTGGGAGTCTAGCAACATAACCACTATGCTATCTGCTGGCCCCAATGTTTCAAGTTTTCAAATAAAGACAGAAGAACAAATTAGAAATAGGAATACTAGGAATGTGGCAGAGATTTAATGTTTTTGCACTATCTCATGGAGCAAGGTAGGTTACAGCAGTTCATAGAAGGATCACAAACAAGGAAAAGCTAAGATGCATAATTGCAACCTCATTGTGTAAAACATCTAAAATTTTAAGACCAGAACGAAGACAGCCCAGGAAGTTTTATAGGCATTGTAGAATAGTGTTCATCCTATTTGTGTAACTTTCCTTTCTGAGTCTGTGACATATTCCATCCACCTATAACTTCACTAGTTAGGATAAGGAGCTATCTCCAATTATTACTAAGTATGGCTTAGTCAGACACTATATTAAAATATAAATGAAATAATATTACCATTTGGTAAAGTTCATGTGAGCTATCTTACAGGTACAAAAGAAATGTATTTTAATTTGTAAGGTTTATTTCACTAATTCCATGAGCTAGTGAGAGAGAGAAAGAGAGTAAGAAAGGCACTCCCAACAGGGCCTTCATACCATGATCCACCCCCAACCTCAGCCAGTCTGCATCATTCTCATTTATGCATGCCCCGTATGTACTAAGAGACCTTAAGATGTGAACCTGGTAGCTTCTTATATGAGTCCAGCATCATAGCGCATTGTGTACCACTGCACTACTGTTGCCTTAACCACCAGGCCATACAGCCGGCCGAGGAAATATATATTAACGCATTCAGGAAATGTCTACTTCTCATGAACTTTTGCATATTTTCTGAGTAAATTAACTTGCTCCTCACTTAAAACGAAGTTCAAAGACTGTTCATATTGGAAGTCTGTGTTTATTATAATACCTTTTCTGTTTCCTAGTTTCTGGTTTTTAGATAGGATCTTGGATTTATTCTTACACTACAATTTGAGACACACACATTTTTAACTAATGGATACATGTTTCTTGCTGAATATGACAGATATACATATAAATATGCTATGACATCTGATTATTTTTATTTAAACCAAAGAATAATGAGCAAAAAAAGCCCTGCATTCTTTATTAAAAGCCTTCGCAAAGAATTTTTCTGTGTAGGTACATGAGATGAAAAATAACAGGACAAATGTAACAGTTCAGTAAAAGATTGTAGTAAGTAGGAACCTGACTTTACCTTTGGTTTTTGTCTGACCTTGAATAGGTTGCTAATCTTCTCTTTTCCTTCTATTTTATATATAACTTGAAATAAATTAGTAACTTATTTTCAAGTCTTTCATGAAGAGTATTTGGCAAGCTTATAGTTAAAGTTGAGGCCAAATTCAAGTATATATAATGCACAGTTTTGATTATTCTGTCATTATTTTACCAAGTCATGCTTTTCTTTTTACTTTTCTATTGGACATGTGTATGTGTGTGTTTTCACACCAATAGCATTTTCAATATTCACGTAAAAGATCTCTCTACATGTATTTATTGTGTATATTTTGGTTTGATTCATGGAATAAGTGTTCTACAAAAGTATCTCTTTAACAGGTATTCATTTAAGTGAACACCACTGTAATTTGTTAGTCTCCTTTGATAATTCAAGATGTTTCTCACATTCTGATTTAAAGGTTGAAAGGGAATAATTTGCATATATTTGCAGAGTTGAACATGCTGAGAGGTAGAGAATAAGATGTTGTCTAATAAGACATTCATTACATATACTACTTTTTAAGAATCATTTTTAAGTTCAAATTTTAACACGGTGCAAGATAATAACTATGTTCAGAGCCACTGCTGCAGTTCAGATGCTTTGACTTTAATCTCTGTCATGCAGTTTGCAAAGACACTTTTTTGATGACAAAGCCTGCTACTGGATCTACCAAAGAAGAAACTCCTTATTTAAAAACTACCACATCTTACATCAGTGGATCAAAAGATTTCACATTTTAGTGCAGTATTGTCAATGCCTTCTATGGAATAGAGTTTTGAAAGTTTTGCCTAAAGACTTTTTCTAGTCTATTTTAGTGACTTGAAAACCATGCAAAAACGTTCCAAGAAAGAAAGTGGCATATTTACTAATGCTTTTCTGTAAATGCATTCTTTCCAAACTCATTTATAATATATAGTTCTATTTATATAATTAAAAATGCATATTTTAGAGAAGTCGAAAATAAAGTGTGAAGAATAATATTCTAATAAAGAAATGGTCACTTATAAAAATATTATTTTCCATTAAATTTCTGTTTGAATATGTTTGATGTAATAGGAACTATACTCCATATACAATAAGTTTATTTAAAACTTGCAAATGAATAACATTTTAACCAGTCTTTCATCCCCATTTCCTGTAAAGTAACCTCTAAATAAAAGAATTTTTCAGGTGATAGGAGTGTCTTTATTATGCATTGAAGGCCTGGAACCACATCTTGAGTTAATCCTAATAAAGTAACTCACGGTGGAACTTCACATAGTTTATGCTACTGAGATGACCAGCAATATGAAGGCTAGTCATGGAAAAGTGATCAAATATGTGATAAGAATATTGGGGCTTTGGGCCATGTGATATCTGCCTGACCTCCAAAGAAGGACATGGGTTGGAGATTCAACTCAAGTCAAGTGACCTGTGATTTAATCAACCAGACCTACGTAGCAAAACTCCCAAAATAGTATGGACAGTGACGCTCAGATGAGCTTCTTGGATTGGCAATACTCTGTGTATTGCCACAAACTGATTTGCCAGGAGAGTGTTTGACATGTCTTGACTCTGTTGGGGAAACGGTAAGGAAGCTTATAATTTAGGACCCTCCCAAGATTTGCCCTATGTGTCTCTTCCTTTGCCTGATTCTAATTTGTACTTTTTGTTATAATAAAATCATAATCATATGTATAGTACTTTTCTTAATGTTGTGCAGCATCACTGTGAGTTATCGATCTCAGAGGGAAATATTCTAATATGTAGCCAGTGGTTCAGAAGTAGAGGTGGCTGGGCAGTCCCCAAAGCTATAGCTGGTCTCTGAAGCGACTGTAGACTTCTTTAAGATTGTGATTTTAGCCTGAGAAATTTGACCCAATTTAAGGCAATTGGTGCCGGAAGTCATTTTAACACTGAATAATAAATATTTCTAATATAGTTAAAATATTTCAAAACTTTAAAATTTTCAATGGTATAATATACCATGATTTATTTAATAATTTTAATCATCCTATCATGAATAACATTTTAAATCACATTTTCTTGTTTATGAATTCATACATATTCATTGATGAAAATATGGGAAACAAAACTTAAAAGGTCAAATAAAACTTATGTTAATGAAACATAATCACTTATTCTCTAGATGCATATTTTTCAAACATTTACATGCAGAATGTGTCTGTATCTTTCTTACTTTATTTGGTTGGAGTTTGCCATAGGGCATGTTTGTTTGCTAGAGAGGAGAGAGAGCGAGAGAGGGGAGAGAGAGAGAGAAAGATACAAATTACTCCACCCATGAGGGGTGGCCACACCATGATCTCTTCTCCTTCATTCACACCCGGCGTAATTTTCAAGCTGCTGTTCCAGGACTCAAACCACTTAGCCATGTGGAATCCAGCCGCCTTAACCTCCATACCACCTGCCAGCCCGCTTTTATCTTTTAATAGTTTATTATATTAATGTACTTTAATACAGACATTTGAGTAGCATCAACCTTTTCAATAGTATAAGTAAAGCTATAATATATACTCTTCGAAATAAAGCAACGTGAACACCTGTGTCTGCTTCTTTCAAATAAAATCCTAAAAGCAGAATTAGAGTTAATGAATGTGAACTGTTCTAAATAATAGAACATCAAGTTGTTTTTCAAAAAACTCTGTATCAACAATACCTATTTCACTATATCCTTAAAAACACTCAATATTTTTTTTAAAAAAATTATTACTAGTTTTAGTCCAGTTGTGGTGACACATGTTAAGACACCTACTCCACAGCTGGGACCACATGGGAGGTCTAAGGTTCAGTTTTTACTCCAGCCTAAAGGATGGATATAATGGCATATATCTTTAATCCTGGTGATTCAGGAAGGCTTAGTCTGAAGGATTACAACATTGAGGCTGGCCTCACCAGCATAACAAGACATGGTCTAACAAAGTTGGGCATGGTGGCATGTACCTGAAATCCCAGCTATTCTGAACCTGAGGCAGGAAGAAGGATTGTGGTAGTAAGACTCTGTGTGTGTGTGTGTGTAATAAATACATTCTTGTACATTTTATGTATTTTGTACCATTAGAATTTTCCCATGAATTATCTATTCCCACCTTAATGAAAAATATCTTATTGATAGTTTTAAATTGTGGTAGAATAGCATAAGATAAAATTTACCATCTTAATCATTTATTATTAAATACACTCCCATTGTTGTACAGTCTCATGAAATTTTTCATCCTGCAAATCTGAAACTCAGTATCTATTAGCCAGCAGCTGCCCATTTCTCCCTTCTGAGCCATTGGCAACCACAATTTTACTTTATGTTTCTATGGATTTTATTACTCTATATGACTCACATAAGTGGAATCATAAAGTATTTGTCTTTTTGTGATTGACATATTTTACTTAGCATATCCTGAAGGTTCATTCATGCCATAGAATGTGTCAGAACTTCCTTCCTTTCTTAAGATCGACAAATATTGTGTTGTATAGATGTGCTACATTTTGTTTAACCATATGACAGATCTTAAAAAAGTTCATGAAAATTGTATACATTATGAAAATAGGATGCATGGATTTTAAAAAAGTTTTTGCACCAAGATAAACTTACCCTTTTTTGTTATACATCTGAACAGGATCTAGTTTGAGGTACTAAAAATAAGATATCCATTTAAAAAGAGCACTTATCAGAGCAATAAGAATTTAGCTAAACTTTAGGTAAATTTTAGTTAAATTAAATTTGGGGTCAGTAGGTGGTAGTGGTTAAAGTGCTGGTTCCCACATGACTGACTCCTTAGTTCGAGTCCCAAGACACAGTCACTTGAAAAACGCATTGATTTAACTTCTGTGGAAAGCGATATGCAGGTTTCTCAAAAACTTACAAATAGAACTTCCTATGACTCAGTAATCTTATGTCTTGGTAGTTAACAAAGGACAGGAAACCACTCAGTCAGGAAGACATTTGCACATCCATGTTTATTGCAGCATTATTCACAGTTGCTAAAACATGGAACCAACCTAAGTGTCCAAAAACTGATGACTGTAAAATTGTGATACATAAATACTATGAAATATTACACAGCTATAAGGAACAATGAGATCCTATCACTGGATTTAAGATAGATGAATACAGAAGACTTAATGTTGACCGAAGTGAGCCAGACTTGAAAGATACACATTGTATATCCCAACTCAATTTGTACAAAGTGTCTGCACTTTATGGCAGAGGTTGAGAGATCTGAAAAAGTGATGGTGGAGGGGTTTAGTGTGTATGCTAGAGACCATAAGGGGGGAAGTGGTTGATAGAGAGTGGGTAGTAGTGGGTATGAGAAAAAATATTTAGGACAGTTATGTCTGCTTAAAAGTGCTATATGTGGGACCAGCAGATGGCATAATGGTTACATTACTGGACTCTCACATAGTTGACTGTGGTTAAAGTCCTGGACCTGGTGGCTTAAAACTCACGCTGGGTCTGTGTGTGTGTGTGTGTGTGTGTGTGTGTGTGTGTGTGTCCAAAATTCCAGGAGGAGAATGGAGGAGAAGGGACTGTGGTGTAGCTATCCCCCCCGGGGATTGATTTCTTGCTTTCTGTCTCTGTCTCTCTCTATCTCTCCAGTGAGCACACACACACCCTAAAGCAAAAATCTCTTTAAAAAATTCTATTTGTTTGTAAAAGTACTTTGCTTTATCAAATTTTGAAAATGCATGTACAATTATATTTGAAGACTATAAATGATAAGCTTATGTTTACAAGAGATAAATAAAAACATATTTTTTGTATTGTCTGGGAATAATAGTTCACTGTAGTGGGTATCTGTCCATCTGTCATCCAAAGAGCACCTTGCCCAAAAGGAAAAACTGACAAGTATAAAATGTTCCAATCTTTTATGAAGTTGTAGTTTATCATAAGCTTGTGCCATTAGTTTGAGT
>NW_006159434.1:2400414-2405830 GCF_000334495.1 Tupaia belangeri chinensis
TGAGTTTAAGCCACCAGGTCCAGCACTCAAACCACAGTCAGCCACATGGCAATTCAGTGACATAACCATTATGCTAACTGCTGGTCCCCTGGGAGGTTATTTTCTCATTTTCATTCTCTATGTCTCTTTGGCAAGGGCAAGTGCCCAATGGCAAAAATATAAAAATTTGTTTAGCTAACTTTTAATTAGATCAATTAAAAATACTGAATGTATTAAGAAGTTTGGGTGGAAGAATGTTGAAATATTTGACACTTTACAGAATATCTGTAGAGACAATGTCTCAAAGAAGGCAGCAGTTTATAAATAGTTAGCTTGTTTAGGTCTGTTTTTCGTCTCCTTCTTCATCTTCTTGTTCTTCTTAATTTAATTTTGCCAGAGGACACATGTGCTCACCTGGAGAGATAAAGAGAAAGAGAGATAGCACTCCCCATGGGGAATGGTCGTGTACTTTCTTTTCATCAATTTCTTTCTCTTTTCTAGATTTTGGTCATGCATACACACCCACCCATCATGTTTCTCAAGTCTCTGGATCCAGGACTCAAACTGTGCAATCAGCCATGTCGCATCTAGCTTCCTTAACCACCACACCATGGGCTAGCCTTGTTTATATTTCTTTTGCTATTTGTTTTTTTTTAAAGAACATCTTATTTTTTTATAATCTTTCATTTTTTATTGTCATAGAGTACATGCATTTATGAGAAAGAGAGAGAGAGAATACTCTCTCCAATGGAGTATTATTATGGTACTACAATCCTTCTTTTTCCATTTCGCCATCCATCAGAATTTTGAATATACGTGCACACACGCTCAGTATTTTTATTTCCCAAGTCAAAGGGCATGAAGTAGAACTGCAATCAGTCTTGTGAGACCTGGCTCCCTATGCACAGAGTTTTACAGCTGCACTGTGAGGCTGACCTGAAGAACTTATTTTAAGAAGGAATGAGATGACATTGAAGAGAATGCTCATAGCTTCAAATCATCTGCATCAATTAGTGAGGAAAAAAAATCTTGTTTATGCCATAATTGAAGAAGACCAATAATCAACAGAAGAAATAATAGCCAACTTCATGGACATCTCAACTAGCTGCGCCTACAGAATTCTGACTGAAAAACTAAATTAAGCAAACTTTGTGTTCAGTGTGTGCTCCAACATCTGCACCCAGATCACCTCCAGAAAAGAGCAGAGCTTTTCATGGAAATTTTAAATAAGTGGGATCGATATTCTAAAGAATTTATTCAGAGAATTTTATCAGGAAATGATGCATGGCTTACCAACACAATCCTGAAGACCAACCATAAAGCAATAGCTACCAAGAAGTGGAAGTGGTCCAGTCAAAGTGAAGGTGGACTGGCCAAGAGCAAAAGTTAGGGCAACCGTTTTGGGGGATGTTCAAGGCACTTTGCTTCTTAATTTTCTGGAGGGCCAAAGAACATAACATCTGCTTATGCTTTAGCCAAAGCTTTAGCAAAAGAACACCTAGAAATGCTTTGCCAGAGAATTTTTCACCGTGACAGTGCTCCTGCTCTTTCATATCATCAAGCTGAGGCAATTTTGTGAGAATTTTGATAGGAAATCTTAGGCATCCTCCTGATTTAGTTTCTCCTGTTTTTGTTCCATAATCTTAACAGAAGTATTTAAAAGGCACCCATTTTTTTTTGTTAAGAATATATAAAAAAAACTGTATTGCTATAAATACCCAGGACCCTCAGTTTTTAAGGGAAGGACTAAATACCTGGAAAAAAAAAAAAAGAGTCTTGAACTTGATGACACTTATGTTGAGAATTGTAGTTTATATTTTCTAGTTTTTGTTTATTTCTGTCTTTCATGAAGAACAGAGGAACAGGGTCGTATACCATAATCCCAACCCCTACTCTTCCAGCCTCCCCAGGCAGCCAGAATCATGGGCAGATACACTCAGTGTGCTCGGGGTGACCAGGGAATGGAATCCATGATCTTCCATATAGATCTACAATAGCATTGTTTGAGCAGCACATTATCACTGCACCATTAATCCATTCCTATTTTTTTACTTTTTTGTTTCTAGTGGTGTTTGCCATAAGGTGTATGCACTCATTGGAAAGAGAGAGAGAGGTAGAGAGTGAGAGGGAAAGTGAGAAATCTCCCCTCAGAGGAGAGTGCCACACAGCGATTCCATCTCCTCCATTCTCCTCTTGGGATCTTGGGCACACATGCACATTCGCCAGGCATGATTTTCAAGTCACCGTGTCTATGACTTTAGCCACAGTGGTCTATGTGGGAGTCCAGCAACATAACCACAATGCCATCTGCTGGCCCTATTTTAATCTTGTAATTCCATTTTCCAAAAAAAATTTTTTGAGAGGTTTTTGGTATAGGGCACATGTGCTCACTAGAAAGACTGAGAGAGACAGAAAGACAGAAAGTGAGAAATCACCCCCCAAGGGGAATGACCATGCCTCAATCCCTTCTCCTCCATTCTCCTCTCAGGATCTTGGGCACACACGCACACGCGCCTGGCATGAGTTTAAGCCACTGGGTCTGGGACTTAAACCACAGTCAGCTACATGGGAGTCCAGCGACACAGCCATTACGCTATCTGCTGGTCACCATTTTCCAAAAATTTTGGAAGTCCCATTGATGGGCACTGGGATTTATTCCTCTTGAACATGAAGAGAACTCTGCTATGAATGTGGATGTGCAAATATCTCTTTGAGACCTTGCTTCCAATTCTTTTAGATATATACCCAGAAGTATTTTTGATGGGTCATGTGATAATTTTATTTTTCAGTTTCTGATAAACTCTCAATGTTTTCCACAGTGGCTGTAAAATTTTACATCATATTGTACAAGAGTTTCAATTTCTCCATATCCTTACCAATAGTTGATATTTTCTGGTTGTTATCATTATTATTTTTTAAATTTGCTAGAGGGTGCATGTGCTCACTGAAGAGAGACAGAGAAGGAGGGGGGTGAAGGTGAGAATGTACACCCCATGGAGGATGGGCATGCCACAGTCCCTTCTCCTCCATGTCTCTATTCAGAATTTGGAGTAGACACATGTGACCAGTGTATTTTTCAAACCACTGGGGCCAGACCTTGAATGCTGCAGTCAGCCATGTGGTATCCAGTCACCTTCACCACCACATCACTGACTGGCCCACTGATTTTGTTTGTTTTAAGTAATTTGTATAGCACACATGTGCTTACCAGAGAGAGACAGAAAAGGGGAGGGAATGTAAGAAGTCACCCTCTGGGCTGGATGGCACATTGAAACATTGCTCTCCCTTTTCTGTTCTCCTCTCAGAATTGTGCACACAGACATCTCACATGATTGTCAAGCCTTTGGGTCCAGGACTCAGACCATGGTCAGACATGTTGGTGACCAGTGCCTTAAACACCATGCCACCTGTTGATTACTCTTCCTTTTTTATTTTTTTGAGAGAGACATTTTTGCTATAGGGCATGTGCACTTGCCAGAGAGACAGAGACAGATAGCAAGAAATTATCCCAGAGGGAGGTCATGCCTTAATTCCTTCTCCTCCATTCTTCTCTCGGGATCTTGGGCACACACGCATATGCATCAGGTGTGAGTTTTAAACTGCTAGGTCCAGAACTAGAACTGCATCAACTATGTGGGAGTCCAGCAATGTAACCATCATCTGCTGGTCCTTTGTTATTTTTGAAGTAGCTATCCTGATGGATATGAAGTAATATCTCATTGTGGTTTTAATTTGAATTTCCATTGTGATTGGTGATATTGAGCATTTTCTGTTTGTTGGCTTTTCATATTAATTGTTATTCTATATATTTTTATCTCCTTTTTTATTTTGTTATACATATAGTTACCAACTATCAGTTACCTTAATTAAGATTATGTAGGACTTTTTTCTATATTTGCAATTAGTGTATTCTGGTTAGCACATTGAACCTATATAAGTAAAATAAGATTTTTCTAAGGTGGTTTCACTGAGTTACATTATGGATAAAGTCAACATTTTGTTAAACTATTTCAGAAAATACTTAGTCCTAACAGGGGCTCTCTTTAGTGGCCCTGAACTCACTGGGGCTTTTGTATTTTGGGATCTTGATAGAAGAGGCAGCCCTGGTACATTAACTGTCTTTGGGACAATTCTCCCATTGTTTTGGACAATAGGTATTGTCTTCTCTTTAGGTGACTGACTAAGCTCCTTATCAAATGGTCATTTAGCCGTATTTTTATTTCACTCTCCCAAATTAACTTTCTCATTCTATGTAATATGGATAGGCTGAAAATTCACCAAATCTATAAATACTGCTTCAATTTTGACGAATAATTCCATCTTTAAGTCATTTCTATTTTGTCTCATTTTATTATAAGCAGTCAAAAAAAGGCCAAGTTGAACCTTAAACAAGTTGAACCTTAAATCCCTCTTAGAAATAGCTTCTGCTAAGTATCCAATTTTTACCTTCCATAAAACACCAAGTTACAAATGCAATTCAGCTAAGATCACTGCCATTTTATAATAAGTATAGTCTTTCCTCCAGTTTTCTATAATATGTCCCCTATGTCTCTCTGAGACATTAGGAATGACTTATCTTCGATGTTTCTACCAACATTTTGTTCATGACCATTTATGTATTTTCTCAAAGATTAAAGCTATCTTTACATCTCTCCTCTTTTCTTTCTGAGCCTCATTCATAAATTTTCTAAACAGTCCATTCACAGTAATATAGGCGTTTTCTAGCATATACCTCAAAATTCTTCAAGTCTCTACCCATTACCCCACTCACAAACTGGGTCTACATGTTTAGGTAATTGTTTTCCAGCATTCTAACTTTACAGTATCAATTTTTTATTTAAATCCATTTGCCTACTATAACAAAATAATGTAGATTTGACAATATATACAAAAGACACTTATTTTCCATCTGAAACATCAGAAATTATTTATCTTCTATGTTTCTACCAACATTTTGTTCATGACTATTTATTTATTTTCTCAAAGATTAAAGCTATCTTTACATCTCTCCTCTTTTCTTTCTGAGCCTCATTCATAAATTTTCTAAACAGTCCATTCACAGTAATATAGGCGTTTTCTAGCATATACCTCAAAATTCTTCAAGTCTCTACCCATTACCCCACTCACAAACTGGTTCTACATGTTTAGGTAATTGTTTTCCAGCATTCTAACTTTACAGTATCAATTTTTTATTTAAATCCATTTGCCTACTATAACAAAATAATGTAGATTTGACAATATATACAAAAGACACTTATTTTCCACAGTTCTACAATAGATGGAAATCACAAGATTATTTTGCAAGCAGATTTTGTGGTTAGCAAAGCCCACTTGCTCATAGATGGCTATCTTCTGGCTACCATGTGGTAACCTCACTTGGCAAAAGTGTTGAGGGGGGGGAAGTTTCTCTTCGGCATCCTTCATCATAACGCCTCTA
>NW_006159434.1:2405940-2408840 GCF_000334495.1 Tupaia belangeri chinensis
AGGACACAAAAATTCAGAACATAACTCCACATTTTCTCAGAATTATAATATTTAAAATAAAATAAGTATGACATCATACATGGAGTTAAGGCCTAACTTAACCTTTCCCTAGCCTCATTCATTTCTTCCCAGAGGTAAAGTGTCTGTTGAAAAATTTAGCTTTCTTATTCTTACTTTTTGTACTTTTACTATAGAAGTGATTTCTTATAAATAGTCTCTTTTTATGTTTCATTTTAAAAAGTATTTTACCAAACAAACAATAATATCTGTAACTGTTTTTTAAAGAGACATTTTTGCTATAGGGTGTGTGCATTGTCTTGAGAGAGAGAGACCAAGAGACCGAAAGCAAGAAATCACCCCCTGGGTGGATGGCCACGCTTCAATTCCTTTTCCTCCATTCTCCTCTTGGAATTTTGGGCCTGTATGTACATGCACCTGGCATGAGTTTGAAGCCACCAGGTCCAGGACTTGAACTGCAGTTGGCTATGTGGGAGTCCAGTGATTTATTAACCATTACACCATTTGCTGATCCTAATATCTGTGATGTTTTATGGGATTATTTTGTTTTTGTTTTTCTTTTTCTGTGTGTTTATTTTTTTCATAAAGGAATTATAAAGATAGACATCCTCAATGGGGTCTTCATACTATAATCCACCCCGAGCCTCGGCCAGGGTGAGTCTCTCTCTCTCTCACACACACACACACACATATACATATGCACATATTCATTTTACTTTAGCTTCACTGAAGAACTTATTTTCTCCAGTGTTTTATTGAAACTACTACTTAGTGAATTGTTCTCATCTGTCCCACTCACTCAAATCTAAATTGATTTGTATAGAAAAACTGCTTTGTATATTCTAATATCCAAGAATAGATAATATATAAAGAACCAGAATTTATTTCCTCACAGCTCTAAAGGCTAAGAAGAGAAAGATCAAGGTGCTGGCAGATTTGGTGTTTGGTATGAGATTGTTCTTCATAGTTGGTGCCATCTAGGTGTCCCCTCACAGCAGAAGGGTGGACAGGGAAAGGCAGCCCTCTGAAGCCTTGTTTAAAAGGATATTAATCCCATCTGTGAAGAATGTCCTAATCACCTGCCAAGGGCACCATCTTTTGATACTGTCACCTTGGGTATTAAGTTTCAACAAATGAATTTTGGAGGAACATCCACATTTGAGCTGTAGCAACCAGTCTTGGTGGGGAATTTCAATATAAAATTTTAGGAAAACTTCTCTGAGATGACACTATAATGAGTTTTCTTGTCTTCCTTAAAAAAAGCAAATGAACAAAAAAGACTATTCTTTATTAACTTGCTTCCAGTAATTGAACTCTATTTTTACATATACCTAGAATTACATGTGTCTCCTTAAAACAAACTTCTCTTTTAAAATCATGATACTAGCAGCTAGCATAATAATTACATCACTGGACTCCCATGTAGTCAACCATGGTTGGAATTCTGGACTTGCTCTCTTAAAACACACCCTGTGTGCACCCAAAATCCTAAGAGGAGAATGGAGGAGAGGGTATCGCGGGGTATCCACCACCCCCAGGTGGGTGATTCCTTGCTTTTTGCATCTCTGTCTCTATCTCTTCAGAAAGCACGTGTGCCCTATAGCAAAAATCTCTTTTAAAAAAATCATAAAATATGCTTAATGTATATTGTTTATGTTTTCAAAACAGGCAGTATGTAACTACATTGTAATACAATACAATCATACAATGGAATAATATAATGGTGGTCTTCAAAAAGTTCATAGGAAAACATATTATGGAAAAACTATACATGGATTTAAAAAAAATTGCACCAAAATAAATTCATACTTCAATTCCATTTTCCATGAACTTTTTCAGTTCTCTTTACATAGAAGCAAAGATCATCAAACTAAATTTCTGTGTTTCGATATGAATATATCTTGGAAACAACACAGAAATTAAAAACAAAGCCACAGCAGACCAGACAATGGTGCAGTAGTCATGCAACATTCTACAATGCCAAATCCACATGGGAAGGTCCGTGGGTGTCATTCTCATATACCCCTCAAAAAGATGTAAGATTCCATATAGAGTTACTATCCAAAAAGACATTTAGTTTAGGATAAGTTAGAAAGAGTAGCATGAGACAACATACTTACCTTGTAATAGTCCCCTAATTGGATTTTCTTTCATTATTGATGAAACTTGAAATTTGGGAAATTATTACCATTTCAAAAAGTGAAATATGCTAATATGAAGGTGCCTGAAGCACTAATTACTCAAGAGATTTTTTTATTGAAAAAAAAAGAAAACCCCGAAAACTGCACAAAAACTGTTAAACTGCACTTTATTAACTTAAACAGAGCATATAAAAATGTGCCTATGGCAGCCAACTCCAGGCAATTCTTCTGGCCAAAATACAGTGACAGTGCTTTACTTCTATCATTACCTATCAAAACAGCTCTTGCCCATCATTTCAGAGAGCTGAGGAGCTAAGAGCTTTGAAATAAAGCTGATTTCATTTGACAATGGAACTCAAGTTTTGAGTCAGCTCCAAACAGAACCTGTTATTCTCTTTTCATTCTTAGTGACCTTTTAACATGGTTTAGCTTGAGTTCCTTAACTATCAGTAAAATTGGATGGGGAAAAAGAAAAATCCAGTGAGATAAACTTTACTGGGAAAAAGAAAAATCCAGTTAGATAAACTTTACTGATTTATATTAGAATATATTTTAATTATAAAATAGGCACTTGAATATTTTGTTTAAATACCTTAAACAATTTATTAATTAGAAAATAAACTATGTAACTAACATAAGTAAAGTAAATAAAACTCTGTCAGACATAATTACAATGCAAATTAAACAAATACAGTGCATGCCCTCATGGAAGATATATACAACAGACATTAACAGAAATCC
>NW_006159434.1:2409006-2409742 GCF_000334495.1 Tupaia belangeri chinensis
GGCCATCCCCCCTTGGGGGGCGATTTCTTGCTTTCTGTCTCTCTGTCTCTCTCTGTCTGGCCACGCATGTGCCCTATAGCAAAAAAAAAAAAAAAAAACTCTCTCTCAAAAAAAAAGAAATACATCCAAATGTATAGAAATCAAGTAATTATAATTACGTTTATATTTTTGAATGAGCACAAATCAAGCATTCTTTCTTTTTAAAGTAGTATTTACCTCTTTCTTCCTTGAGAAAGAAAGAGGAAGACTAAGATAGAGAGAGAAAGAGATACAGGCACCCTTAGCAGGACCTTCAAACCACACTCCATCCCAGTCTCAGCCAGCCCAGATCATGAGAACATGTGTGGATGTTTGTTGCATGTGGAAAGCCTCAGGATGTGAACCTAGGCTCTTCACAACTAAGTCCAGCATTACAGAGCATGTGCTACCACTGTGCCGCTATTTGGCTCCCTATTTTTCCTTTCTATGTTGACATTTCAAAAGTTCATGGAAACTTCCTGACTGGATGGACCATTTGAAGAAATAGGAATACAGCATGCCCAGGCCCTTTTGAGGGTGCTCTCTCCAAGTCTCTTTTTCTTTCTCTCTCTTGTGTACACCCAAGTCCTCTGGTACACACACAGGAAAAGTTTGTGGAAAAACAGAATTAAGCATGAGTTCATTTTGGTGCAAAATAGTTTTGAAATCCATGCATAGTTTTTTTTTTTTTGAGAGGCTTTTGCTCTAGGGTGCATGC
>NW_006159434.1:2410058-2425607 GCF_000334495.1 Tupaia belangeri chinensis
CCCAAAAGGTCATGGTCACTCTGCAATTCCTCCTCCTTCATTTCTCTACCCCGTCAGATTTTTGGGCACGCACACAGGTGCACACACATGCTCAGTACATTTTCAAGCTGCGACAGTGGGAATTTGAATCAAAATATCAGATATGCCGAATCCAGCTGCCTTAACCACTTTCTATGAACTTGTAAAAGACCCTCTCACATATTACTCAAGTATGACAATGTTAAAAATAATACAACTATATATTTGATACATTATACTCATGCTTAAAATGTAGTTGCCATTTAGATGGTGGTCATATTTATTGCAGAATTTCTTTTTTAAAGAATTTTTATTGAATTTTATTTATTATTATTATTATTTTTAATTTTTACCAGAGACACAGAGAGAGAGAGAGTGAAAGGGAAAGTAAGAAAGTAAGCCATCAGGTCCAGGACTTGAACTGTAGTTAGTCATGTGGAAATCCAGGACCTTAATTACAATGCCACCTGCTGGCCCCAAGAATTTATCTTTTTATTCCAAGAAAATAGTTTTTATTTTTTCTTTTAAGAGAGATTTTTTGCTTTAGGGTTCATGCATTTACTAGAGAGAAAGTAAGAGACAGGACGACAGAAAGCAAGACATCACCTCAGGGGTAAAGACCACGCTACAATCCCTTCTCCTTCATTTCCCTCTCAGGATTTTGGGCATGCATGCATGCACAACTGGCATGAGTTTTAAGCTTGCCCATTCTTGTACTTGAACCATGGTTGACTATGTGGGAGTCTAGCGATATAACCATTATACCTTCTGCTTATCCCTCAATAAAATAGTTTTAAATGCATGCTAAAAGTTCATTCCCTAAAATGCATTTGAAAGAGATAATGCAGTTCTTTTGTGCTTTGAAATTTATATTATGCAGTATATATGTCAAATTGTCTGCAAATTAAATATTCAGGCTGGTTGTTTTGTTTTGTTTTCTGACTAAATCTCAACTGTTAACAACTAAATACCACGGTAGATAATTTATAAAGAACAGAGGTATATTTAATGCCTGGTTTTGGAGGTCCAAGGTCAAGTGGCCACATCTTATAAACGTGTGTTTGATGGTGGGGATTCTGTAGAGTCCCAAGGTGGTTCAGGGCATCACATGGTGAGAGCGAGAGAAAAAGCTTATTTGTCTGTGGGTTTCTTGTTTTTGTTTATTTATTTGAGAGAATTTTGCTGTAGGACGCATGTGCTGGCCAGAGACACAGAGAGAGACAGAGAGAGAGAAAGTGAGTAACCATGCCCCAGGAGGAATGGACACACCACAATCGCTTCTCCTCCATGCTCCTCTCAGGATTTCCAACATGGGCACACACGTGTCCAGTGTGAGTTTTAAGCCACCAAGCCCAGGCCTCAAATCATGATCAACCATGTGCCTTAATCACTATGCCACTTGCTGGCCCTGCATACTTCTTATAAAGCTACTAGGACGAATTTTGGGGTCCTCACTCTGATGATCTTACCTAATCTATTTTTTGAAGAATTATTTTATTTAACTTTATCCATTTATTTACTTATTTTAACTTGACCAGAGAGTGATAAGAGTGTGTGTGTGTGTGAGAGAGAGAGAGAGAGAGAAAGTGAGAAAGTGAGAAAGCAAGACACCAGGTGCAGGATTTGAATCACGGTTGGACATGTGGTAATCCAGTACTTTTAACTAACTACTGGCCCTGACATTATGTAATCTTAATTATCACCCTAAGGCCCTACCTGTTAACGTTGTAATTGGATTAAGTTTCTATCCTCTCAATACCATTACAATGGTTGATCAAATTTCCATATGCAGATTCTGGGGGGATGCATTTAAACCAAAACTCAAACAACATTTTATGTAGCTTAGGATAACTGTAAAATATATGTTTCTTGAGTAAGTGTGTTTGTTATAGACCCTGGTAGCAATCTTTTACAAAAATGATGTCAATGTGTTGTCCATGGCCAAATTCTATAAATCACCTTTTAGAATAAAGTTTAGTGTTCTTTAAAAGGTCAGCTGTAGATTGTGTCTATTATACCTATATAGTGAAGGCCCTTTAAAGAAAACATTGAAATAAAATGTATATTAACAAGACAAAGATGCCTACTTTTCACACTTTTACTCAATAAAGTATGGAAATCCTAGTTATAACAATTAGGTGAAGAAGAGAAGAATAGAAGAAGAAGGAGAGAGAAAGGAAGGGAGGAAGAAAATAAAGGAGAAGAAATTAAAAGGCATCCAAATAGGAAATGAAAAAGAAAAATTATTTCTGTTTGAAGATTACATAACCTTTTGTATAGAAAACCCTAAAGATTCAACAGAAGAAATTCTTAGAATTAATTCAACAGGTGGCATTGATTTAAGGTGCTGGACTCTCACCTGGCCTACAGCAGTTTAAGTCTTGCATACACTAGCAATGAAAAATCTGAAAAGGAAATTAAGATGGTATTTCACGATGGCATTAAAAAGAGTAAAATACTTAGAATAAACTTCAAAAAGGAGATGAATGACTTACACATTCAAAACTAAAAATCTCTGTTGAATAAATCGAAGACATCAACAAATGAAAAGATATCTTGTGTTCATGGACTGGAAAACTCATTGACGGTAAGATATTGCTATAGTGTCCCAAACAATCTATATACTAATGCAATCCTTATCAAAATCTCAATGAAGTTTTGTTTTTTTTTTTTTTTTTAAGAAGTAAAAGCTTTATCTTAAAATTAATATGCAACTTTAGGGGACCAGCAGTTAGTGTAATGGCTATGTTGCTGGATTCCCATGTAGTTGACCGCGGTTCAAGTCCCAGACCCGGTGGCTTAAACTCACGCCGGGTGCATGTGTGTGCATTCCCAACATCCCGAGAAGAGAATGGAGGAGAAGGGATTGCGGTGTGACCATCCTCTCTGGGGCTGATTTCTCGCTTTCTGTCTCTCTGTCTCTCTGTCGAGTGCTCACACCCTATAGCAAAAACAAACAAACAAACAAAAAAAAAACCTCTCAAAAATTAATATGCAACTTTAAAGGATATCAAATAATGAAAGCAATCTTTAAAAATGAACAAGGTTGAAGTTCTTATACTTCCTGATATCAAGTTTACTTCATAACTATAACCATCAAAATAATGTAGCACTCGTATGAAGACAAACTTACAAGGCAATGAGATAGAACAGAGAGTCCAGAATAAAAGCATTATATATATGGTCAAATGATTTTAGAAAAAGACGCAAAAGCATTCACTAGGAGAAAAGATAGTGTTTTCAACAAATGTTGTTAGGGAAGCTGGTTATCCAAATAAAAAAATAGAATAAAAACCCTTACCTCACATTATATGCAAAAATTAACACAAAATGTAAGCACTAAAAACTATTATATTAAATTCTTAGAAGATCAAATAGAAATAGAATTCATGACATTGAATTTAGCAATGATTGTTTTGGATGTGACACTAAAAACCTAGTCAGCAATAAGGGTCTGGTGATAGTATAGTGGAAATGTAACTGGACCAACATTAGAAAGGTCCTAGATTCTTAACCTAGGACCTTCTTGAACATTCAGTGCATGCAAGAGTGTGCTTGTGATCCAGGTCAGCTGAGACTGGGAATGGATTGTGGTATAAAAACCCTGTTGGAGGGACCAGCAGTTAGCATAATGGCTATGTCGCTGGACTCCCATGTAGTCGACCGTGGTTTGGGTCCCGGACCTGGTGGCTTAAACTCATGCTGGGCGTGTGTGAGTGCGTATCCAAGATCCCAAGGAGAAGGGATTGTGGCATGGCCATTCCCACTAGGGGGTGAATTCTCACTTTCTGTCTCTCTGTCTCTCTCTTTCTGGCAAGCGCACGCTCCCTATAACAAAAAATCTCTCCAAAAAAAAGAAAAAGTCCTCCTGTTGGAGGACTCCCTTCTCCACATAGAATAATTAAACAAATAAATAAAAAAATTAAAGGAAAGAAAAAATAGATACATTAGACTACATCAAAATTAAAATTTTGTGTATATCACAGGATGCTCTCAGCAAAGCTCAATGTCCACCCAGAGAATGGGGGGAAATATTTGTAAAAAATGTATATGATATGAATATATATATATATATATCAATATTCAGAATATGCAAAGAATTTCTACAACTCAGCAACATAAAAACTAACAACCCAATCAAGCAATGGACAAAAGTTTTAGGGAGACATTTACCAAGAGAAGAAATATAAATAGCCAATAAATACGTGGAATGTTGCTCAACATCATTATTAGGTAAATGCACATGAAAGCCACAATGAGATACCATGTCATACCCATTAGGATGACTATTATCCCCAAAACAAAACAAAACACAACACAATGACAACAATAACAAAACAGAATTATATTTAGTGTTAAAACTGTAGAGAAAGTGGAAACATTGTGCATTTCCAGTGGGAATATCAAATATTGCCCCGTTATGGCAGTTCTGTGAAAAATAAAAAATTAAACATGACATTACCATATGATTCAGTAATTCCACTTCTGTGTGTATGTACAAAAGAATTTAAAGCTGAGACTAGATCAGATATTTGTACATTCACGTTCATAGAAACAATATAACTATAATAGCCAAAAGATTAAAGTAATCTAGGTGTCCATTGACAGATGAATATGGGGGCCAGTACATACCGTAGAGGTTACATCATAGGACTTCCACATGGCCTAAGGCAGTTTGAATCCTGGACCTGGATGCTTGAAACTCATGCAGGGCACATGCTCAAGATCCCCGGAGCAGAATGGAGAAAGGGTTGTAGCATGGCCATCCTCTCAGGGAGTGATTTCTTACCTTCTATCTCTTTCTCTCTCTCCAGTGAGAACATGCACCCTAAGGCAAAATCCTCTAAATAAACCCAATGAATGGGTAAACAAAATGTGATATACACATACAATGCAAGATTATTCAGCCTTAAAAAAGAAAATTCTGGGACCACCAGTTGGCATAATGGCTGTGTCGCTGGACTCCCATGTAGTTGACTGCGGTTCGAGTCTCGGACCTCGTAGCTTATACTCACACCTGGTGTGTTTACATGTGCGCCCAAGATCCCCAAAGGATAATGGAGAAGAAGGGATTGCGGCATGGCCATCCCCCCTGAGGGGTGATTTCTCACTTTCTGTCTCTCTGTCTCTCTCTGTCTTTCTGGCGAGCGCACATGCCCTATAGCAAAAACGTCTCCAAAAAAAAAAAGAAAGAAAGAAAATTCTGACACAGGCTAAAAATGAATAAACCTTGAAAACATTATGTAAGAAATAGTAGAGTAAACCATCGCAAAGAAAAAAACCAGTTATATGAGGTACGTAGTATAGTGAAATTCATAGAAACAGAAAGTAAAATGATGGTTGTCAGAGGCTAGGGGTAGAGAAATAGGTAGTCATTGTTAAAGGGATGGATGGTGGTGATGATTGCACCATAATATGAATCTACTTAGTGCCATCATTTTGTACACTTAAAAATGTACTTTAAAAAAAAAAAGTAATCGGAAAAAAATTATTTAACAGAAATTCCAAGTTAAGCCAATCAGAGTTAATTTGCAATATATTTATATGTTAGATTTCCAGATAAATTTATTCATATACTTAAACATTTGCAATAATAAAGAGATTCCTTGTTCACCAATAGTAATTTATCATTTGTTGAGGTCATTTTTAAGTGTTAGATTCCACATATATCCATGTTAAGGTTAATTTTCATATCTAATCAATGTTAATATTTTTTAAATACTTATTTTTTATTTAATTTTGTTTGTTCATTCATTTATTTAAATTTGACCACAGACACACACACACACACACACACACACACACACAGAAAGCAAGCCACCAGGTTTAGGACTCAAATCGTGGTCAGCCATGAGGGAGTGCTGAGTAGCTTCACCACCACGCCACTTGCTGGTCTTCAAATCAATGTTAATTCTAATATGTAATATTTTTCAAATAATTTATTAAGGGCTAGGCACTATTTTAATTGTTTTGAAATATTTGTCCTAATTAATCCTCATATCAACCTGAATAAATATAATTTCTACTTTACAAATGAAGAATCTCAGATAGTGAGAAGATAAGCACAGTCACACAACAAATAAGTGGATTGAGGCTTTAAAGTCAATAATTCTGCGGACTAGCAGATGGCATGATGGTTACATCACAGGACTCCCATGTAGTCAAACAACAGTGGTTTGAGTTCCAGATGTGACAGATTAAAACTCACACTGGGTGCATGTACATGCATGCCTGAAATCCTGAGAGGAAAGTGGAGTAAAAGGGATTGTGGTGTGGCCATTCCCCCAGGGGAGATTTTTATCTTTCTGTCTCTCTGTCTCTCTGTTGCTCTCTGTCCCCTGGTGAACACATGCGTCCTATAGCAAAAATCTCTCTTAAAAAAAAAAATCAATGATTCTGGGGACCAATAGGAGGCCTGAGAGTTAAGGTGCTGACTGCAGTTCATGCTCTGGACCCACTTGCTTGAAAATCATCCCTGGTGCACATGTGTGCGTGCCCAAAATCTGAGAGGAGAATAGAGGAGAAGGAATTGCAGTGTGGATATTCCCCCTAGGGGGTGATGTCTCACTTCCTCTCTCTCTGCCTTTCATTGTCTCTTTCCAGTGAACACACTCACCCTATGGCAAAAACGTAAAAAAAAGGTTCTGTTTGAAAAATCTTTTCTATGAATAATCACATTGAATTAGTTTTTCATCAACCACATTGATAGTAGCTGTTGCAACATTTTCTAATCAATAACCTGATGTGTGAGAGTTTATGTAACCTATTTTAATCCATATATAATTCAGGTCTATTCTCATGCCTATTTGATCTGAAAACCTTGGTTTTAAACTGCAAGCAATACTACGATTCTTTAGCTTACAGCTAATTTAGTCTTTATACGGCTCCAAGATAAACTAAAGAATAACAGACTGTCATAGTTTTTAATTAGAACATTGATCACAGAGAAAATACACAAGAATTAAAAAAAATAAATAGTATAACTGATAAATCTAATAATTTGTTCATTGACTATATATACACACACATATGTATGTAAATAGATACCTTACCAGCCTAATAAAGTAAGAGAGGAAAACCCAAATACACAACATTAAAAAATGTAGATGAAGAAATAGACACAGAGGCCAGCAGATAGCATAGCAGTTATGTCACTAGACTCCCACATAGCCAATGGTAGCTTGAGTCCTGGACCGGGTGACTAGAAACTCATGCCCGCACATGTACATGGGTGTCCAAGATCCTGAGAGTAGAATGGAAGAGAAAAGCATGGTCATCCCGGGGGAGGGGGAGGGGGAGGGGTGCCGGTAGTGATTTCTCATTTTCTCTCTCACTGTCTCTATCTCTCTTGTGTGCGCCCCGGTGAGTGCACATGCCCTAAGGCAAAAACATCTCAAAAGAAATAAAAAAGAAAAGAAAAAGAAATAGACACAGATATAAAGAAAAAAGTTGAGAAAATATTCAAGTCCATAAAAATGAAATCAAAGATCTGAATGAAATAAATGTTTTGCTAAAAAACAAAAAAATAACACAATTGTTTTTTACTGAAAGCTTTAAAATGTAAGCAGAAAAATTATTCTTTTTTTTTTTAAAGGTTTTTGCTATAGGGCGCATGCACTCGCCAGACAGACAGAGAGACACAGAGACAGAAATCAAGAAATAACCCCCTAGGCGGGATGGCCACGCCACAATCCCTTCTCCCTTCTCCTCCATTCTCCTCTTGGGATCTTGGGCATGCATGCACATGCGCCCGGCATGAGTTTTAAGCCACCAGGTCCGGGATGTGAACCACTGTCGACTACATGGGAGTCCAGCAACATAGCCATTATGCTAACTGCTGGTCCCAGGGAAGTTATTCTTGATAAAGTAATATTTGAGAAAGTTTTCAAGCACTCACCATCTCAGAATGTGAATATTCCAAATACAACCTTTAAAGAGGTGATTAATTCAAAATGAGTTCCTTAGGGTCATTCCTAATACAATCAAACTACTTTGTAAGAAGAGGAACATAGAAATACAGATATCTCTTGACAAATGATTTTATTTCCTTTGTATATATCAAACCAAGAAGTGAGGTTGCTGGATCATAACATAGTTCTACCTTTAAATTTTTGAAGCGTCTTTACATTGTTTCCAGTGATGTAATCACTACATCATCTGCTGGCCTGTAAAAAACAATTTTTTATAAAATAATACTAATTTTTTTTCTTTTTAGAGAGAGATTTTTGGTACAGGGTGCATGCACTCACTAGAGAGACAGGGAGAGACAGATTAAGACAGAGAGACAGAAAGTAAGAAATCACCCTTCAGGAGGGATGGCCATGCCACAATCCCTTCTCCTCCATTCTCTTCTTGGGATCTTGGACATGCATGCACACGTGCCTGGCATGAGTTTAAGCCACTGGGTCTGGGATTTGAACCGCAGTTCAAATTGCCAGCCAGTCACATGAGAATCCAGCACTTTAGCCACTACGCTACCTGCTGGCTCCGCTAAAATAATACTATTAATAGTTTTATCATTTTTTAAAGACTTCTGCCGTAACTGTAGATATCTAGGTATATACATATTTTAAAAGTATAATTTTTATTAGTAAAATTTGAGGTGTAAATTAAGCAAGGATATACTTCATTATCACCACCCATATACTGTCTTGGATTCCCAAAATTAACAAAATTGGAGAAATAAAAGAAATAAAGAATAAATAATAATAAAAACATAAGAAATTTTATTATTGTACTCTTAAAAACAATTTAATGTAATAATAATTATTATTACTATTAAACAATAATTAAAACCAATAGTGTAATTTAGTAAGGTACTGGGTACAAAACTCATATATAAAGGTCAATAGATTTTTCAATATCTAGAAACTAATTTGAAAATATAATAAAAGAAAATATATCATTTACTTCAGCAACAGATAAAAAAACTGAGAAATTTAGCACATTGGATATGTAACCTTTAAAATTCTCCTAAGAGAGCCAGTTTGTGGTATGGTGAAGTTGGCTGGCTCTCACAGTGCCAAGTGTTAGGTTTGAGACCTGGACAGGGTAAATTGAAAGACATGCCAAGTGTGTGTGCATGCATGCCAAAAAATCTCAAAAGGAGAAAGAAATGGAAGAGAAGGGACTATAGCATGACCCATTCCCTGGGGAAGGGTTGATTTCTCACACCCTGTCCTCTTCTCTGTCTCTCTCCTGCTACCACATGCACACTCTGGCGAATTTAAACAAAACAAAACAAAAAGCACTCTCCTGACAGTCTTAAGAGATAAATTAATATGCAGTCTTTGTTTTGGGTTAAAAGTAGCTTAATATTATGACAATATCATTATATGCAAAAATAATATAAAAGTTCAATCTGATTCAAGTAAAACTAATAATATATTAGAGATCCTGACAAATTTCTATTGAAATGCATCTATAAGGGCAAGCAGGTGGCATGGTAGTTAAGGTGCTGAATTCCCACATGGTCAACTATGGTTTGAGTCTTGGATCCAGCGACTTGAAAAATCATGCTGCCACATGAGTGTGTGCGCTCAAAATCCCAAGAATGGAAAAGAAGGGATTGCAGCATAACCATCCTTCTTGGGGCGATGATTTCTCACTTTTCCTCTCTCTGTCACTCTGTCTTTCTCTCCAACTAGTACAGGCATACTATGGCAAAAGCCTTTAAAATAAAAAAGCTTCTATGAACTTTCTAGATGAAGCCTGGTAAAGTAAGAATAAAATAGTCACATTAGTCCTTCTACCTGATTTTGAATAAGTGATTTTAACTTAAAATTTCTGAGGGGCTGGTAGGTGGAATGGACATGAAGGTAGCCGGATCCCACAAAGCTCATTCTTTGGTTCGAATCCCAGATCTGGTGGCTTGGAAAACATATAGGTGTGCGTGCATCATGTATAAAAGTTTGATGGGGAAATGAGAAGGGATTGTGGCATGGCCATCCACCCCCAGGGGCTAATTTCCTCACTTTTTCTCTCTCTCTGTCTCTCTTCATCTCTCTCTGATTAGTGCACATTCCTTATGGCAAAACTAAAACACAAAACCAAGAAACAGTGTTATACTCAAACAATAAAAATAAAAAAATTTGATACTCTTCATTGAGTTGACTATCATAAGAGCACCGGACTTTAAATACAAATGAGGGGGCTGGCCCATGGCCAGTGGTTAACATGACCGCATCCCACATGGCAGGCTACATGGATCAAGTCCTGGACCTTGTTACTTGAAAAACACATCGGGCATGTGTGTAGATGCCCAAAATTCTGAAAGGAGGGAAAAATGGAGGAGGAGGAATTATGGGATGGCTATGGAGTGCTTTCTCACTTTTCTTCCTTGTTTCTCTCTCTGTGTCCAGTGAGTACACATGTCCACTGGCAAATTTTAAAAAGTGTGAATGAGGTCCAATGTAGTAAGTTTTCTTTATATAAATTCTTTATATGATTTCTAGGTTATGAGACACAACACTATAAAAATAATCCTTCTGTGTTTAAATGTTTGCTGAATGTGAAATTTAGTTTCATTTAAGAGGTGCTTCGTGCACTTGAAAATATGAAACTCTTTAAATAATACCAGTGTGGTACTTTATTCATCCATCACATAGTAATGCTTAAACATTTGATAATGTCCACTCTTGAGCACAGTGTGGGAAACTGATACTTTGGTATTTGTAAGGTAAAAATGTAAAACGGTATTTATGTTTAGAGGGAGAGGGAGCTTGACAATATCCATTAAAATTTAAAATTCAATTGCTACATGAAACATCATTCAACCTTTAGGAATTTATTTTACAGATAAATACAGACAGGTCCACAAATCAACACATCATTTGTTGTAGTCTGTATATATTTATGTATAGCTGAGTATCCATTCTCTTTTTCTCTCTCTATTGAATAACTGTATATTTTGACTTGTATTTCTAAGCCATTTCTTAAAGGATATATATACACACAATCTGTTAATAATGTCTTTGTGAAATGGAATTTTAGTAGTCAAGGAATATAAAATTTATTTTCATTCTGTAAATTTCTAAAATTTGAATTTTTCTCATGAGAATGTGCTTTAAAAATAGTAAAAGCTTCATTTAAAAAGATGTTACGTAAATACTAATATGACATGTAATTATGTTATGTTAATCAAGACTTACTTTGTTTAATTTAGAATTTGTTATTCAATAATACACATAAACACATAAGCAGGATATTAAATATTGCATAAAATTCCATTGCACCAGGAAAATAATAGATTTCAGTATTTTATGCTATGTGCATATACCAAAAATTATGTGCATATTCCAAAAATTTCTTGAGCATTTCCACTATACACAAATAACCTGATTTAGGAAAACACTTTAATTTTAGGCATCTAAAAATTAAATGTATGTTCTATGCTTCTGACCTTGAATTTTCAAGATCAAAAGGTACTGGTAAGCATAGAAGAATTAAATATATGTATACATACATATATTTGCAAATATACATCTATGTTTATCATATGTAGACATATTCAACATATTTCTTAAACATTTTTCTTTGCCAACGGTCTAAAAAATACATCTTGCTTTTGCTTCAGAAATCTTAAATTAGGGACCAGCAGATGTGTGCCTAAAATCCCGGGGAAAAGTGGAAAAGAAGGAATTGTGGCATGGCCATCCTCCCTGGGGGGGGGGTGATTTCTCATTTTCTGTCTCTCTGTCTCTCTGAAGAGTGAATGCACCCATTAGCAAAAATCTCTAATAACAAAGAAAGAAAGAAAGAAACTATAAATCACTTAGTCCATACGATTTTCATGATTTATTTCAGAAATTCATATAGCATTGAACTGAAAGTGTGTTATTCAAATTGTATACACAAAGGCACATTGTATGATATATGAATTGACTCTTTCTTTAGGAAAGTGAATACAGCCTCTAGGTGTTCACTTGCCGTTTAGCAGATTCCCACAATTTGGAAAATATCCCTACTCAAAACACTTCTAGAAGAAGCTGTTTGGAGTGTTACATGCTTCAGTAATTTACGGTTTTTGAATTGAAGCCCAGTAACTAATATGCAAATTTGATTATACAGATATTGACCTTTCATTTGCTTAATGATCTTGAAGGTTTTAGTTTGTATCAAGAAACAACTCCGAAATAGACACATACTCTTAAGAAACAATCATTTTCATTCATATGAAATCTGGATCCAAATATTAATTTGACGAATCTATCCATCCGGAAAGACCACAGATCTTCACTGTTCCTCAGGTGACACCAATGCATGTTGGTTATTGCAACAGAGAGGTACAGACAGACCAGAGTTGTAATAAATGTGCATCGTGGCAAAATAGCACCTAAATCACTAGCCCTGATGATATTTTTGAAAATGACTTTTAAATATTTTCCTAGATCTAAAATTACCACTTGGAGGATGAGGAGTTAAATTCAGAGCATGTTCTTATGGTATCTGTGTAAGTGTTTTATAGCCAAATTTTGAAAAGAGCTAATTTTTTTCATATGGGTGCTCCATAAAAGATGTCGAAAAAGAAATAAAGGGCCATTCGCAATCCACTAAAAGAACACGTATTTTTAAAAGAGGTAGTGGTACCTGCACAACAAAGAGAAAAATGAAATGAAAACATATGGAAGTGATTTATAAGACACATAGGTATCATAAACTTGATTTTTATAAGTTTAAAAGTGGTAAAGATATATCTGTCAGAATGAGTGCCCATTACATGAATATTTTGTTTACCCTGATCCTCTAAAGTCAGAACCAGCCATCAGTCTGGCAAATGAATCTTTCTGATCGGTAGATAGCCGCACCAATTTTCAAATGGGACAATTGAAAAAGAAGCACTTTTATGAAATGAGCACATTAAAAAATATCAGCATTTGTATGCACATTATAAAATTAGAATCGACAGCTTTACAAAACTCCAGCTTGAAACAGGTATGAAATTACTCATTTGGAGAGGGAGGGAGGAAGGATGATGTTAATGTGCTTGTGCATATTCATTTGTAAACTAGTGTCAGAAGTAATTAGAGTAAGGAGAAGTCATGATACGATGTAATAAAAAGCTATAAAAACTACAGGGAAACATCACAATACAATGAAAAAAATATAGTTACAGAAAAACAACAATAAGGACCTTAAGCTAGTCATGCAGAGCTCCTATTGACACAGCCTTCATATATTTTAACAATAGGACAAACTGCTTCAAAGCAATCCAATGAGTCACACGGTTCATTTTGTTGTTGTTACTGTTATAGAGCATGTGTGCTCACCAGAGACAGAGAGAGAGAAAATGAGAAATCAGCTTCCATGGTGGATGATCACATTGCAATCCCTTTTCCTCTGCTCTTCTCTCAGGATTCTGGGCATGCATGCACACACATTCAATATGATTTTCAAGGTGCCATATCCAGGACTCAAACCTTGGCTTCTGCTATGCGGGATCGAGCACCTTAATCTCCACGCCACTTGCTGGCCCTCACAGTGAATGTATTTTAAAGCACTCATAAACCTCTATATTTTTAAGATGCAAGAATGTTGCCAATTTGTGTAATGAAAATTATAAGGGCTGGTAGGTGGCATGGAGGTTAAGGCACTGTATCCCACATGACCAGTTACACAGTTCGAGTCCCAGACCCCATGGCACTGTATCCCACATGACCAGTTACACAGTTCGAGTCCCAGACCCCACAGGGCATGTATACGTGCATGCTCAAAATCCTGAGAGGAGAACAGAAGAGGAGGGATTGCAGTGTGGCCATCCCTCCCCAAGGCGTGATTCTTCACTTTCCTCTCTTTGGTGAGTGAACATACCCTATCCCAAAAGCTAAAATAAAATAAGAAAAAAGAAAAAAAATTATATTGGAATTGTATGATTAAAATTAGAGATATCCAAATCAATTTGAATCTAAAGCAAACTGAGTAATTTTCTAAATAAATTTTAAGCAATTTATTCAGACTAAAACTTATTCATTGTTTATGTAAAGTTCAAATTTGCCTGAGTATCTTATATTTTATTTATTTATTTATTTCTAATGCAAAAGAGAGATGACTGGGGGACCAGCAGTTGGTGTAATGGCTTTGTCGCTGGACTCCCATGTAGTCGACTGTGGTTCGAGTCCCCGACTCGGTGGCTTAAACTCATGCCAGGCATGTGTGCATGCATGCCCAAGATTCCGAGAGGAGAACGGAGGAGAAGGGACTGTGATGTGACCATCCCCTCTGGGGAGTGATTTCTCACTTTCTGTCTCTCTGTCTCTGTCTGTCTGGCGAGCGCATGCGCCCTATAGCGAAAATCTCTCAAAAAATTATTTATCTTGGTTCTTGAGCTTTTTGGGGCCCTCTTAAATATTGCCCTGTGGTCCTTCAACTTGCTTCCACCAATCCCTGCCTTTTGGTGACTCAGCAAGTAATCGAAGATTTTTAGGGTCTAGCTGCCAGAAACAGACTCAGATCATTTTCCAGATAACAAAAGATTATTACACATCTCACCTCCCTCTGTTAAAAGGGAAACACATCTAGTAGCTTTTCTGGGAAATTGGAAGCAGCATATTCCCCATTTCTAAGTACTGTTCCTTCATCTCTAAATACGTTACCTTTATCTATACCAGAAGAAATGAAAGATAGGTATCTTTAAGTGAGGCCCAGGTAAGAAAGTTCTCTGCAGCATGTCCAGGATACAAGGCAGTGTCCCCAGCTGCCTCATAGTAGTGGTATCATCACTGTTGGGAAAAGATACCATGCAGAACTTATGGTAAACCCTAAAGGAAAGTAATAACACAGATATCCAGCATTCTAGAGAAAGCATATGCTTTTTATTGTAATTACATGACTTTGAAAAATAGCTCCAGACATGCTATTAGGTCTGGATAGTATGGAGACCCAACATCAATTGCTCATGATGAACTGAGTTCTGTCAGACCCACAAGGACATAGAGTCAGTGTCTTAGCATTTTGGCTGCTATGAGAAAATACTATAGACTGGATAGCTTACATGTAAGAGGACCTCAAACAGTTTATGAAAAAGATTGAATTAAGGTAGAAGTTTATTTTGGTGGAAATAAATTTTGAAATCCACCATGCTTTTTCATAATATGCACTTTCTTTGGACTAGCAGATGTGTAATGGTTACCTTGCTGGACTCCCACATAGTTGACCATGGTTCAAGTCCAGGACCAGTGGCTTGAAACTCACACTGGGCACATGTGCAAGTGTGCCCAAAATCCTGAGAGGAGAATGGAGGAGAAGGGACTGTGACATGGCCATCCTTCTGGGGGTGATTTCTTGCTTTCTCTCTCTCTGTCTCTCCAGCGAATGCATGTGCCCTATAGCAAAAATCTCTCAAAATAATAATAATATGCGCTTTCTATGAGCTTTCTGAAGACACCATATGCAACAGAAATTTACTTCTGGAGGCTAGGAGCTCCAAAATCAAGGTGATGGCAAATTTGGTGTCTGATGAAGACCCATTCCTTATAGACCATGTTAGATTCATAATCTAAACAGACAATGCAACAAACCAGAACAACGACCTAG
>NW_006159434.1:2425636-2429427 GCF_000334495.1 Tupaia belangeri chinensis
AATAAAAGAAGAGATTTTATTACAGATTAAGTAAATAATAAAGATTATTATGAAGTATTTTATAACAACTTATTTAAAAATTTGGTCTAAATGAACAGACTTATGATTAAAGTCAACTTCCCAGAAATAAAACAAAAGACAACACAATCTGGATTATTTTTTAATTATTAAGAATATAAATTCATTTTTTCACACAAAGAAATCTTTAGATTCAGGGAACTTTCCCTGACATATATGGAGGAGAGTGCATCAATTTTTTGCTCTTCCAGTGAATACTAAAAGAGAGAATAAACTTCCTCATCTGTTTTATGAAGACAACATAACCTTGGTAAAAGCAGAAAAATGATAGGCCTTTACAATTGTAGATATAGATGCAAAATTCCTAAATAAAATATTACCAAAGCATACACTGTGATACATAAAACATTTAGAAAATTTAAGGGTTTAATTTCAGCTAGGCAGGGTTAGTTTAACATTTGATTATTTATGAAAGTAATTCATCAAATTAACAGAGTGAAGGAGAATAAAAATCATATGATCATATCAATAGGTGTAGAAAAAAATTAATAAATTTGAATGACTTATTTATATTAAAATTCTTAGTCAATAAAAAGTGTCAACAAAATGTCTATTGGAAGTATAATTTTTTATTTTTGGAGAGATTTTCGCTATAGGGCACGTGCGCTCGCCAGACAGACAGAGAGAGACATAGAGACAGAAAGCGAGAAATCACCCCCCAGGTCTGGTACCTCAATCACAGTCAGCTAGGTAGGAGTTCAGCGGTAGGAGTTCAACGCCTCAAGCACCATGCCACCTGCTGTCCTCACAAATATAATGTTAACAGTGAAATAGTGAAAGCTTTCCTAGTAAAATCAGAAAGAAGACAAAAATATTTGCTAACACAGTATTTATTCAATGTTGTACTAGTGTTTCTAGTTACTATAAGAAGGCAAGAAAATTAAACAGTATAAAATCTAGGAAGAATAAAGCTGTTATGATTCACCAATGATTGATATGTATATGGAATATTTGAGAAGATCTATGCACAAACTAAGAGAAATAGTAACTGAATTTAGTAAGGTCACAGAATACAAAGTCAATATATACAAATCAACTTTTACTATATGCTAGTAACCAGAATTAAAGAATAAAATTGTTAAAAATTTTTGTTTTAGTTTTGTTTTATATTAGCATGAAAATTTTCTCAAATCCCTGAGAACAAGCCTAACTGAAGATAGTAATACTTCTGCACAGAAAACTTGAAACAGGACATGCTGTAAAACAGAGAGAAGTTCTGAATAAACGGATTCATGGATTTAAAGACTCAATATTATGAAAAATCTTATTCTTTCTGACTGTTTTTGAAGGAATTACCTTTCTGATTCTAAAAATGTGTAGAAATACTAAAACCCAAGAAGGGACATAATCTTGAATAAGAAAACAAACCTGGTGTGATATTCAAAATAGCATGGTAATGACACAGAAACAGATGCAAAGAACAATGGAAAAGAATTGAGGATCCAGGAAGAAATCCCCAAACGTACAGCCAACTGATTTTTGACAAAGGACACAAGACAATTTAGTGGAGTAAAGGAAATTTTTTCACCAAATGGTGTGAGGGAAACTGGATATCCATCTGCAGATAAATAAATTTAGACCTCTATTTCTCACTATTAACAAAAATCAACTCAAAACGGATTAAATATCTAAGTATAAAGCCTCAAACTATAAAACTATGTGTGGAAAACTCAGGAAACACTAGAAAGAATTGTAGTAGGCAAAGATTCCTTACATAAGACCTCTAAAATGCAGGCAATAACTCTAAATGGGATTACATCAAACTAAAAAACTTTTGCAGAGCAAAGTAAACAGTAAATAGAATATAAAGAGACTAATGGAGGGCATCACTGAGATGGCAGTAGGAAAAGAAAATCACTCCTACTTGACCCATTTGCTGATGATACCACCATTTGGGGCTTGGTTTTAGAACTCTAGCCAACTTTTCCCAGTTGTGTGACTAAATATTTTCTTGCATGCTCAAAATCCAAATAAAAATGGGTAGAAAAATATTTAAAAATCATTATTGCACTCACTAAAAAATGCCTTTCAGTAATACTGTGAGGGAGAAGGAAGAATAAGGAGAGACAATGGAATTCAAGAAGAATATATGTACATTATGTACTCAAATACTTTCTATTCCATATTTCTCATAACTCTACCCTTGCTCCACAAGGTAGAAGAATTTGTAAATGTGCTAAATTTTTATGATTAGTATATGGGTTGCACCAAACTTAACCTTAGTAAAAAGAAGTACCCAGATATTCTAATACTTAATTAATGATCATTTAAATCTCTATGTCCCTCATATATCTCTCTATTTTTCTTTTTTCTTTTTATATATCTTCTTTCCTAAAAAATTTGGTTGCAAAATTTTACCTATTTATGGCTGCAAATTCTATAAAGTTGTTTATTTATTTATTTATTTTTATCTCTTTCATTTTTTTAGAGGTTTTTGCTATAGGGCGTGTGCACTCGCCAGACAGACAGAGACACAGAGACAGAAAGCGAGAAATCATCCCCCGGGGGGATGGCCACGCCGTAATCCCTTCTCTTCCATTCTCCTATCGGGATCCTGGGAACACGTGCACATGTGCACGGCATGAGTTTAAGTCACCGGGTCCAGGACTTGAACCATGGTTGACTACATCGGAGTTCAGCAACGTAGCTATTATTCTAACTGCTGGTCCCTAAAGTTATTTATTTTTTGAGTATATTTTATCAATCTCTGCTTTTGATCCAATGTGAGAAAAATGATATCCAAAGATAAACTAAACAGAGAATATAGAAAACTTATTCAAATATTTTTCATTGGGCCAGGAGGTAGAGTGGTGGTTAAGGTGCTGGATCCCACATAGACAACTACGTGGTGTTAGTCCCAGGCTGGTGGACCACAAGAAGAAACACAGAATTTGTTTTTCACCTTCAGCTAAATAGGTGTTACATTTATAGAAAAAAAATTATTTAAAAGTATATGGTATTTGCTTTTATTCTTTACATATAATTGATTTATTTCTGCATGTAACATGTCTTGAATTTTGTAACTATTGTAAAATTTTCACATATTAAAAAGTATCAGGGCCAACAGATTGTGTAGAGGTTAAGGCAGTTGTATCTCCCTTGGGTAACTGCATAGTTTGAGTTCCCAGGCCAGGCAGTTTGAAAATCATGCGAGGAGCATATGCATGTGTGCCCAAAATCCCAAGAGGAGAATGGAGGAGAATGGATTGCAGTAAGTCCATTTCTTACTTTTCCTCTCTCTCTTCCTTTCTTTCTGTGTTTCTCCCGAGTGAACACACATGCCCAACAGCAAAATAATAATAATAATAATAATAATAATAATAATAATAATAATAAATAAAATAATATAAAATAAAAAATAAAAAGGAAGCTAAAAAAAGTATCATTTAACTTTAATCATTTAGTTTTCAACATTCAGAGAGGAAATAACAATTTTACATTGGTACAAACGTTTTTAATTATTTTTAATTGAGATTACATGAGTTTAACAGTTTAAAGTTAGTCATTAATGCAATTTAGGATTTAAGTAAAAGAAAATAACATTGGGACTAGCAGTTAGTATAATGACTATGTTGTTAGACTCCCATGTAGTCGACCTCAGTTCATGTCCCGGACCCGGTGACTTAAAACTCACACTGGGCACGTGTGTGTGCGTGCCCAAGATCTCAAGAGGAGAATGGAGGAGAAGGGATTGTGGCGTGGCCGTCCTCCTC
>NW_006159434.1:2429466-2455866 GCF_000334495.1 Tupaia belangeri chinensis
GGAGCGCATGCGCTCTATAGCAAAAACCTCTCCAAAAAAAAAAAAAAGAAAAGAAAAGAACATTGCAAACAAATCTACAGCTTCAGGGGAAAAAAATCCAAGCCTCCTTTGAGCCAAGTGCTGAAAATAATTTTGAAATTTGAAAAAAATCTAGTGTTTCCCCTTTTGGAGAATGCTTAAATATTTTTCTATGACAATGGTTCAAAATAGTGTAGGATTGCAATATTGATAAAGTTCATTTTCACATTGCTACTGTTTGTAGGTTTTATAGTTTTAAAGTACAAATTTCAAAGAGATAAACATTTTGTAAGCTGTAATCTTAAAATTTGTAGGTCTAGGACCCAGATATGAAAGGAAAAAAAAAATTTATGAAAAGATAGAATTAAAGTATGAGTTCATTATGTTGAAAACAAATTTTAAAGTCCATGTATAGTGTCCTTATAATACGCATTTTCCGTGGACTTTATGAAAACACTACCTTGCAAGTTCTGCATGTGTAGTCTCTGACTAGAAACTGAGCTCTGAACTTCACCAGGTTCTCTCTTCCACTCATGATGGAAGAGGGAGTAATGCTGCTCAGACTTCTTGGGAAAATTGGAGAAAAAAATAATAAATCATCATCATTGTAATACATTGTGATTTCTATAAAAATAGAGAAAAATGTTCTGAGTAATATTTAGCTCTACATCATCTTCATATCAGTTCATAATTTTTGAATAATTACCTGAAAGTGAAAGCAATAGGCATTGCAACTCATAGAAATATATGACATTTAAGAGGAAAAAGAATCCTATGGAAACATTTCACCCAGCCTTATGTTTAATGACTATTGAAACAACATGGTTTCAACTTCTTATTTTTGGTTAAGAGAATGTGCTAAACCACCATCTCAATTCCTCACATACATTCTCTCTCTCTCTCTCTCACACACACACACACATAAACACACACACACATACACACACACACACACACACATACACACACAGCACTACCTAATTCTTTGCCTACAGACAGTGGTAACAGTAACTACCAATAATTGGAACAACATGCAATACACAAAGGCAGACGTGAATGCCAATAAACTGTTGATTTCTATTTATGTTTATTATCTTGTCAACAGATAAAAATGTTGGGACAGGTAGGTGGGGTGGTGGTTAAGGTGCTGGATCCCACGTGACTGACTGTGTGGTTCAAGTCCTGGACCTGGTAGCTTGAAAAATCATGTCAGGTGCGTGTGTGTGCATGCCCAGAATCCTAAAGGGAGAACAGAGAAGGGATTGTAGCATGGCCACTCTCCATGAGGGGAAGTGGAGGTGATTTCTCACTTTCTCTCTATCTCTTTATCTCTCTTTCTCTCTCTGTATAGCAAACAACAACAAAACCAAAATATAAATGTTTTCAAAAACTCAAAATTCTGTGCAGTTTTTTAATTAAAGCTATTATTTCCACCATTTTGGAAAGCTTTGAGATTTTTTTTTCTTTTTTTGCCTTTGAGATAGGTGCCTTGAATTTGCAGGAGAGGCTGAAATAGCCCTATCAAATCTTGAGACAGTAAGTAATTTTTGCCTTTGTTGTCATTCATTTTCTGTTCCAATGCCATTTATACCTGTGCTCCCCTACTACTGCCTCTCATCAGCATCTTCTTACTCTCTCTGGCCCCTGGGTGTCTTATCGACCTAGGATTCTCTTGTCAGGACAAGAGGGGGGTTTCATTATTGCTAACAATTTGTTTGCAACATGTTTAATGGGTTATCCTTTTCTATCAGAAAATGAATCTCAAAACAGTGTCTAAAGTTGGAATTTCAAAAAATGTAAAATAGGAAACTGTGACACTCCTGCAGGTGCCACTGCTTACTTTGCTTATGCTCAGATCTAGCCTCCTGAGGTTACTAGTGAGTCATGTGCCTTAGAGGCTCCTGTTTTACCAGAACAAGCAGAGCAGGTTAAGACAGAATTGGAGAACGAGGCAACAGTTTTAGCAGCTGCTGCTTCAGTTCATACCCAGAGGACATGACAAGGCAGCATGTAAGAGAATAGGTTCACAGTCTCTGTCTCTGTCTCTCTCTGGGAACTGTATCTTGTCACTCCTAGCCACCATGGGGACCAGAACTCTCCAAAGACTTCCAGCTGTGATTTTTTTTTTTTTTTTTTTTTTTTTGGTGCTAAAGGCAATGAACTGACAGACTGCATTTTATTTTCTCCTGACAGCCAGCAAATGTTTTGGCTGGAAATTTTCCCTGAATGACAGAATACCAGATTTGAAAGAAACATTTTCATGAAATATGTCCCCCTGTGGGATAGATCTGGTTTGCACATTAAGGCACTGCTGCCCTCACCCATAAGCACTAGCTCATTCCTGCCTCCAAATACCCACTTTCCATCATATAGATGTGTGGTCTTAGTAAAAGGGAACAAAAATATATTTTCCATACCCTTGAGTTATTACTCCCTTTTTAGTATCTTTCCACTTCTTGATATGGTGCAGGTTAAGAAAATAGACATCAAATACAAATCAACAAGTAAAATAGTGAAATTAGGTGGAAAGTCTAATTATTGCCTTATAGTTCTCTACATCAAGTCATGGCAATTTGTTCTATTATTCAATTTGTCCTATGAGTCAACTTGTCTTCATAATATATTAAGATCTATGACAGCCAACACAATTTTTATATTAAATAAGAAGTTGTAGAGGTTTAAAATTAGTGATGTGACTCACAACAGCTACAGTTCAAGTGGTATAATTTAGTTTCAAGCAATAGTTTTCTCTGAGTACAAACCCTCACTTAGTTCAGAGTCTGAGCAAGATAGTTGATATCTTGGCTTCAGCTTACAAATTTGTCAAGTTATCACAATTTTCTTCTTAGAAACATAGAGTATCTTGTTTACTGTCTAGCAGAAAAGCCTCCATAGTCTCACTGTATCAGGGACAAAGTGTCATTATCCTCATAATCTCACTGGGAAATTTGACATCTGATACAGTACAAGAGTCTGTTTCTATTTTTTTTTTCTTAATCAGCTCTAAATAGAAATTGGGAACACTATTATAATTTTGTTTTTGTTGTAGTGAATTTTCAACAGACTAAGGTAGGGTAGTCTGCAGAGGGCATTGGCTTGGCAATCCCATTCATCAAAGCGTATGTGTTCCAAATCCAAGAAAGAGAGGTGAAACCATGCTACGAAGAGGAAGACAAACAGCTACGCTTTGTGCCTTATATAGCAGTCCCTCCGTATCTGCAGCTTTGATTTCTGCAGTTTGTTATGGGCGATTTTTTGTAGTCTGATTTTTTGAGACACACAGAGAGACCACATTCATATAGCTTTTATTAGAGTATATTATTATAGTTGTTTTATTTGTAATTAGTATTGTTAATCGCTTGCTGTGCCTAACTTACAAATAGGTATGTATGTGTAGAAAAAGTCATAGTATATACAGGATCTGGTACTATTCGCAGTTTCAGGCATCCACTGAGGGTCTTGGAATGTGCCACCAAAGATAAATGGAGGCTAGGGGCCAGCAGGTAGCCTGGTGGTTAAAGGTGCTAGATTCCCACATGGTCAACTGTGAGTCAAATCCCGGACTTGGTGGCTTGCTTTCTCTCTCTCTCTCTCTTTTTCTCACTCTCTCCCTATCTGGTAAAATTGAAATAAACAAATGAATAAATAAAAGTTAAATAAAATAATTTAAAAAATAGGTAAAGGGAGGCAATTATAATCAGATTCTTCCATACGTGAATTATAATTTTTCTTTTTCCCCCTGATTCAGAAAAGGCTTTCTTTTGCATACACAAAAACGTCCAAATAACCTAGGCATCTTTATACCAGATTCAAATATCTGGAGAAAAAGTTTTATTGACTCTGTGGCCTGGTATTTAAGGCAATTAAATTCCACTTGGTCAAAACTGTAGTTTGATTCCTGGACCTATGCATGTGTATGCATGTTTTAAATCCCAATGGGATGGAGAAATGGAGGAGAAAGGATTGTGGCATGACCAGTCCCCAAGGGGGATACTTTCTCCCTCTCTCTATCTCTATCTCTAGTCTCTTGGCAAAACCTTTTTAAAATGATGATGATCATGATGCCAAACTGTCATTTGTATAGACGCTTAAAGTTTAAAGCTTGAAGACATATTCCTAAACATGGTGTTTTTAATTCTTCCAAAAGCAAATATAAGTGATACCATTACCTCCATTTTACATGAGAAGAAACTGATGTTCAGGAAATCAGTGTAATTTCCCAAGGTCAAGACCATCAATTAGGTAAATTGGATTATCAGTCTTTATATGTTTGATTAATTAATTAATATATTTATTATTATCATAATCTTGTTTATATTACATTGAATCACATATATCTTTTCAGTGTATTACATTTTTTTCCAGAAGGAATACCTTGCATATCAGTCAAGACAAAGATATTACTATTCACATCAACATCATCAAATAGCTTTTCATTATTTTTTTCCAGATTATTATTATTATTATTATTCTCATTTTTTAAAACATTCAATCACTATATATCATTTGGCTTGTAAAAAAAATTTACCCCACATGAAATACTTCTCAGGCCAGTCCAGTTGAGAATACTAGACATGTTATCATCAACAGGTAATAAAGTATTTGTGTTTCCCACTAATGTCATGCCTCTCTATTTGTTCTCTTCCTATCCTTCTCTATACTCTTCCCTTCTCCCACCCCGCTCCACACTGTCTTCAGCATCCCTAACTATTTTCACTGCTTTTATGCCCTCCCTCCAATATTTCAATCTCTATCATAAATGCAGATAGTCTGTAATATATTAAGTGGATACATCCAATATCTTTCTTTCATGTCCTGGCTTGCTTCACTTAGCAATTGATCTTCCATGCAATAGATCTTCCATATCCAACCATTTTCAATCAAATGCCAGTTTTTTTTGTTTTTTTTTGGTGGGTGTGGGTTTTTTTTTTTTTTTTTTTTTTTTTTTTTTTTTTTTTTAATGGATGAGTAGCATTCCATGGAGTATATGTGTCACACTTTTTCAATCCATTCATCTGTTTGTGGACATTTGGGTTGGTTCCATGTCTTAGCAATCGTGAATAATGCTGCAATAAACATTGATGTGCAAGCACTTTTCTGAATGAGCATTCTCCTGTCCTTTGGGTAAATACCCAGAAGTGGGATTGCTGGATCAAATGGTAGTTCAATTTATAGATCTTTGAGAAACCTCCATATTGTTTTTCACAGTGGCTGAACCAATTTACATTCCCACCAACAGTACCGGAGAGTACTCCTTTCACCACATTCCGGCCAACACTTATCAGTTTTTGTATTTTTAATCTTCGCCATTCTGACAGCAGTTAGATGGCATCTCACTGTGGTTTTAATCTGCATTTCCTTTATGATGAAGGATGTTGAGCATTTCCTCATATGCTTTTTGGCTGTTCATTTATCTTCCTTAGATTTTTTTGTTCAGCTCATTTTCCCACTTTTTAATCACGTTATTAATTTTTTTTTCGAGTAAGCTGCTTGAGTTTTCTATGTATTCTGGTTATCAGTCCCTTGTCTGAGGCATATTTTACAAAAATATTCTCCCATTCTGCGGGTTGTCAGTTCTCACTTGTTACTGTGTCCTTTGCTATGCAGAAATTTCTTAGTCTGATATAGTTCCACTTGTCTATTTTAGGGATTATTGCCTGTGCTTTAAGAGTCTTATTTAAGAAGTCCTTGACTACCCCAATGTCTCCCAGAGCTTCCCCAGTATTTTCCACCAGAAGTTTTATAGTTTGGGGTCTTAGGTTCAAATCACTGATCCACTTTGAGTTGATTTCAATCAATGATGAAAGATGGGGGTTCAGATTCATCTTTCTGCAGGTGGATACCCAGTTTTTCCAGCATCATTTACTAAAGAGACTTGCATTTTCCCAATGGATTGACTGGTATCCTTTGTTAAAAATCAGTTGGGTATAAGCTTTGGGGTTTATTTCTGGGGACTCAATCCTACTGCATTAGTCCACCTGTCTGTTTTTTATGCCAATACCACGCTGTTTTGATTATCACAGCTTTATAGTATATCTTTGGGTCTGGGAGTGATATGCCACCTACTTCACTCTTCTTGCACATGATTTCTTTGGCAATACAAAGTCTTTTATGATTCCAGACAAATTCAATGACTATCTTTTCTAGATCTGTGAAGAATATCTCTTGTATTTTGATTGGAATTGCATTAAATATGTAGATTAATTTGGGCAGAATTGACATTTTGGTTATGTTAATTATTCCAATCCAGGAACAAGGAATGGCCTTCCACTTTTTATGTCCTTTTCAATATTATTTTTAAAATTTAAATAGTTTTCTTTGTAAAGGTCTTTAACTTCGTTAGTTAGGTTTATTCCTAGGTACTTTATACATTTTGTGGCTATGGTAAAAGGGATTCAACTTCATTCAACTTGTTTATATATAGAAATGCTATAGATTTCTGGATGTTGATGTTGTATCCTGCCACTTTACTGTATTAATTTATTACTTTGATAAGTTTTTTTATAGAAACCTTTGGGTCTTCTAAGTATACCATCATGTCATCTGCGAATAAAGATATTTTCAACTCTTCTTTGCCTATTTGAGTGCTTTTTATATATAGTTCTCTTTTCTGATTGCATTAACTGAGATTTCCAGCACTATATTAAAAAGCAGTGGAGAAAGGGGGTAACCTTGTCTAGTACCAGTTTTTAGTGGAAAAACTTTTAGCTTTTCCCCATTCAGTATGTTAGCTATAGGTTTTTTTCATATATGGCTTTTATTGTGTTAAGAAATGACCCTTTTGTACCAATCTTACTGAGGGTCTTAGTCATGAAAAGATGTTTCTCATCCTATTTTATCAAATGCTTTCTGTGCATTAATTGAAATTATCATATGGTTTCTATCTTTCTTTCTGTTAGTATGGTGTATTATATTTATGGTCTTGCATATATTGAACCACCCTTGCATCCCTGGGATAAAGTCTACCTGGTCATGATGAATAATTTTTGCTATATGTTGTTGGATATAGTTTGCAAGTATCTTATTGAGAAATTTTGCATCTATAGCCATCAGAGATATTGGTCTGTAGTTTTCCTTTTTTATCATGTCATTATCTGTTTTGGGAATGAGGATGATGGAGGTTTCATAGAATGAATTTGAAAGGTTTTCTTCCTTTTGTATCTTTAGAAATAATTTGAGCAGGATAGGGGTTAACTTTTTCTTAAAAGTTTTGTAGAATTCAGAAGTGAAGCTGTCTGAACCTAGGCTTTTCTTAGTCAGGAGGTTATTTATTACTGATTCAATATAACAATTCGTTAAGGGTCTATTCAGATTTTCTATGTCCTCCTGATTAAATCTTGGTAGATTATATGCATCCAGGAATTTGTCTATCTCCTCCATGTTCTCTTGTTTGTTGGCATATAGTCGCTCATGGTATCCTCTAATGATATTTTGTATTTCTGTTATGTCTGTTGTAATGTTGCCTGTTTCATCACATATTTGATTTCTCTGGTTTCTTTCTTTGTTCTTCTTTATATGTCTAGCCAATGGTGTGTCGATCTTTTTAATCTTTTAAAAGAACCAGCTTTTGCTCCCATTTATTTTTTATATGGTTTGTTTGTTTTCTATTTCATTTATTTCTGCTCGAGTCTCTATTATTTCTTTTCACCTGGCATTTTTTGTTTTTGTTTTGTTGTTACTACCAATCTTACTGAGGGTCTTAGTCATGAAAAGATGTTTCTCATCCTATTTTATCAAATGCTTTCTGTGCATTAATTGAAATTGATTGTATGGTTTTTTTCTTTCTCTCTGTTGATATGGTGTATTATATTTATGGTTTTGCATATGCTGCATATAGGATTTTGGATCCCTGGAATAAAGCCTACCTGATCGTGATGAATAACTTTTTTTATATGCTGTTTAATAAGGTTAGCAAGTATTTTGCTGAGAATTTTTGCATCTATATTCATCAGAGATATTGGTCTGTAGTTTTCCTTTTTTATCATGTCATTATCTGTTTTGGGAATGAGGATGATGGAGGTTTCATAGAATGAATTTGAAAGGTTTTCTTCCTTTTGTATCTTTAGAAATAATTTGAGCAGGATAGGGGTTAACTTTTTCTTAAAAGTTTTGTAGAATTCAGAAGTGAAGCTGTCTGAACCTAGGCTTTTCTTAGTCAGGAGGTTATTTATTACTGATTCAATATAACAATTCGTTAAGGGTCTATTCAGATTTTCTATGTCCTCCTGATTAAATCTTGGTAGATTATATGCATCCAGGAATTTGTCTATCTCCTCCATGTTCTCTTGTTTGTTGGCATATAGTCGCTCATGGTATCCTCTAATGATATTTTGTATTTCTGTTATGTCTGTTGTAATGTTGCCTGTTTCATCACATATTTGATTTCTCTGGTTTCTTTCTTTGTTCTTCTTTATATGTCTAGCCAATGGTGTGTCGATCTTTTTAATCTTTTAAAAGAACCAGCTTTTGCTCCCATTTATTTTTTATATGGTTTGTTTGTTTTCTATTTCATTTATTTCTGCTCGAGTCTCTATTATTTCTTTTCACCTGGCATTTTTTGTTTTTGTTTTGTTGTTACTGTTGTTTTTCCAATTCCTTGAGGCATGATATTAGGTTATCTACTTGCCACCTTTCCATCTTTTTGCTATGAATTTCCCTCTTATGACTGCTTTTGCTATGTCAAATAAATTATGGAAACTTGTGTACTCATTATCATTTGTTTCCATAAATTTTTTGATTTTATACTTAATTTCTTCAGTAGTTAAGAAGTCATTCAGAGGTAGGTTGTTCAATTTTCATGTGTTTGTGTATTTTTGAGGGTGTTTCTTGAAATAATATTGAGTTTAATTCCCTCATGGTCAGAGAAGTTACTGGATATGGTTTCGAAGGCTTTGAATCTGTAAAGGCTTGTTTTGTGTCCTAACATATGGTCAATCTTTGAAAAGATTCCATGCCAGGGCTAGAAAAATGTATATTTTATCATCTTAGGGTAGAAAGTTCTATAGATATCTATCAAGCCCATTCAATTTATAGTATCATTTAGGTCCTGTATCTCTCTATTTATTTTCTGCCTAGATGATCTGTCTAAAGGAGATAATGGGGCATTGAAATCTCCAACAATTATAGTTTGCTCCCTATCTCTCTTTTTAGCTCCAGCAGCCTTTCCTTCACATACTTAGGTGCTCCTGTGTTGGATGCATAAATATTAATAAGCATTATGTCTTCTTGCTGAATTAACCCATTTACTATTATATAATGCCCTTCTTTGTCTCTTCTTACAGTCTTATCCTTGAAGCCTATTTTGTTTGAAATCAATATCGCTACTTCAGCTCTTTTTTTATTTCCATTTGCATGGAATATCTTTTTCCAGCCCTTCACTTTTAGTCTATGTATGTTTTTATCTATAAGATGCATTTCTTGTAGGCAACAGATAGAGGGTTTCTGTTTTTCTATCCATTTGCCCAGTCTGTGTCTCTTAATTGGAGAATGTAATGCATTAACATTGCTTAATTGAAGAATTTAATCCATTGACATTCACAGTGTTAGTATCGATATTTCTGGACCTGTCTCTATCATTAAGTAAGCCATTTTCTTGGTTGCTTTTTGTTCTCTTATAACTGTCTGTCTGACTTTTCCTGATATAGCACTCCCTTCAAAACCTCTTAAAGAGCTGGTCTGGAGTTGATAAATTCTTTCAGGTTCTGTTTATCTGAGAATGATTTTATCTTTTTCTTCCATATGAGAGATAATCCTGCTGGGTATAGTATTCTTGGGTAAAATTGTTTTTCATTCAACACTTTGACTATATTTCCCCATTCTTTCCTTGCCTTCATTGTTTCTACTGAGAGGTCTGATGTTAGCCTGATGGGATGACCTTTGTAAGTAACTTGATGTTTCCCTCTTGCCAATTTTAGTATCTTGTCTTTACCTGTTGTTTTTGCCAGTCTGGCTATTAGTCTATATATTTGGCCTTTTTATGTACAGGCTACCAGGTGATATGGACTGTATCACAGTACATCTTTTAATATCAATATAGCATTTATTTTCATTTATTGTATTTTTCTTTACATTTAATCAATGTATATCTTTACAGAATTCAAAATTATTTTTCCCAGCATAAATTGAGTTTTATATATTGCAAATTAGTCCAGTCACAGATATTACCATATACATAATCATCAAGAGATAACTTTCCATTTTTGTTTTTGTTAAATATTTTGCTTTTTATTCCTTCCTCATTCTGTTTTTTCTTAATCCTTTTTTTTTGAGAGTTTTTTGCTGTAGGATGCATGTGTTTGCCAGAAAGACAGAGAGAGACAGAGAGACAGAAAGCGAGAAATCACCCCCCAGGGGGGATGGTCACGCTGCAATCCCTTCTCTCCATTCTCCTCTCTGAATCTTGGGCATGCACGCACACGCACCTGGCTTGAGTTTAAGCCACCAGGTCTGGAACTCGAACCACAGTGGACTACATGGGAGTCCAGCAACATAGCCATTACACCAACTGCTGGTCCCTACTTTTCTTAATCTTTAGGGTCATTATCAGAAAAAAAAATGATGGTCAGTATAGACAGTGTGTATAAAGCAGCATGGTAGCTTGTATATTCTTTTCTTTTTTATGTACAAGGACAATGGAGATTGGCCACTGGCCACTAAGAAAAGAAGAAAAAACAAAAACAATGTGTAAGAACTCTCTGTCCTTCAGTGTTAATTGACTCTTTGCATAATTAATTATATATCTTACCTTTTCTCAACTAATTATATAATTTCAGAAATATATTATATAACTACCTCTCTGACCTGATCTCCCAAATCCTGATTAAGGTTAAATGGCCATGTTTATAAAGATGCCTCAGAGTCTTAAAATACATATCAGGGCTTAGTGGATACTGCTATTTATTGGTCTGAGGTCACATGTGAGGCCTGGTTTGATTACCAGCCAATCTGAAGAAGCTGGGCACAGTGGTGCATTCTTGTAGTTGCAGCTACAGAGAGGGGTAGGGTGAAGATTGAGGCAAGAGGATTGAGACACAGCTAGACTTTGTATAAAACACCACAAACACATACACAGACACACACAAACATAGATTACTATCCAAGATTGGCTGCTAAAAATTCTAATAGTATTCTAATATTACAGTGAATAATATAAACCAGGCATTTGAATTGCATTTGGAAAATGGAGTTTTGGGTGCACTTGCATTTTTAAAAAATAATTATTTTTAATTTAACTTATATTTATTTATTTACCCATTTTAACTTGACCAGAGAGAGACAAGAGAGAGAAGACAAGTGAGAATGCAAGTCACCAGGTCCGGGATTCAAACTGCAGTTGGCAATGTGGGAGTCCAGCACTCAACCACCATGCCATCTGCCAGCCCCTTGCCTCTTTTTTAAAAAGAATTATTTATTCAATTTTATGTATTCATTCATTTAATATGGTGAGAGAGAGAGAGAGAGAGAGAACAGAAGGAAAGTGGGAAACAAGCTGCCAGATTTGGGTCTTGAACTGCTATTGGCCATGTGGGAGTATCCAGCACCTTAACCACCATGCCACCTGCTGGTCCCCGACTCCCTATCCCTTTTTTCATATGAGGATTAAAAACTCTACCCTCAAATGATATATTTTAGACAGACTTCTCCTTATTAAGGGTTATATGATATCTGACATTAGTGAGAAGTTATCTAAACAAATTTTGTACCACTCACTTTCAAATAATATTATTGTATTTAATATATATTATTAAGAAGATGCTACTAATTTTACTCTAACATTTAATATAATTTTAAGTTATCAAATTGTCTTCTAAAATATACAAGCTTCACCATTTTACTCTGTACTGTACAACAAGGATCTGCACTTTCTGATATTCCTGTATTTAAAAGTACCAGAGAGAGTATTAATATTAATTGTGACAGCATTCGAAGAACTGCATGTTAGTAACATGGCAGTTGTAACATTAATTAATGCCACTTAAGAAGAATTGAAATTCATTTCTTTAAGTAATCTACTTCAATTACAGGAATTTTGTCTTCATTGATATTCAACTCTTTACTTCCTGACACAGCAGAGTTAAAATTAGACTTTTCTGACTAAGCATAATCCTAGCTAAAATAATTATTTGATTGCCTTACTCCATGCTTCAGAAAGAATCAGGTTTACATAGCAAATCAACATTCATATAACTAAATATGCCATCACTTTCCATTAAATTAATGAAGAGATGATATTTAAAAAGATTCCATTACAACATGCTTAGCTAGGAAAATTTCCTCAATTCAAAAGTTACTATAGTGAAGTGAAAACATTATGAATGAAAATTCTTATTCTGAGAATGTTAATATTGAACTGAAATATGATAAGAATTGTCATGATTTTACTGGAATTTTTTAAATATCACATTTTCTTATGTACCACATCAGCAAAACACCTTGTTTCTTTTTTTGGTAGAAAATCAAAGATTACGTGCCAGCATGTAGATTGTTGGCGGGGCAGCTAGATCACACATGGCCAACTGCACAACAATTTGAGTGCTGGACCCAGCGGCTCATAAAACGTTCTGGGCATGTATGTGTCTGTGCTCCAAATCCCAAGAAGTGAATGGACAAGGGTTTTAGCACATGGCCATTCTCCATAGGGAGGTGCTTTCTCACTTTCTCTTTCTCTCTTTCCAGTGAGTGCATGCACTCTATAGCAATTTTTTTTTAAATGAAAGAAGGAAAAGAAAGAGAAAGGAGAAAGAAAGAAAGAGACGGAAAGAGTAAAAAAGAAAAAAGAAAGAAGAAATAAAGAGAAAGAGATAAAGAGAAATAAAAAGAAAAGAGAAAGAGAGAAAGAAAGAAAGGAAGAAAGAAGGAAAGAAAGAAGGAAGGAAGGAAAGAAAGAGAAAGAAGAAAGAAGAAAAAGAAAGGGAGGGGAAAAATGTTATAATTTCCACTTTTTTTTTATCTGAAGTAAATAGCTGGTATCTTTGTTGACATATTTATTACACCTGTAGCAGAGGTTATAAATTTAATTGTCTCCAGAGTTCAAGTCATACACACACACACACACACACACACACACACACACACTCACAAAAGGTGTGAATGAGACTAATGAAAATAGTGGGTAATAGTGGGGATTGTGAAAAATGCCAGCCCTAGAACGTACTATCTTTGAGATCATAAGTAAGTTACAAAATACTTCTGAGTCTCAGTTGTTTTTATTTTTTTTTAATTTTAATAATAATAACTACCCTGTACAGTTACTGCCAGGATTCAAATAAAGAATGGATTTAATGTGCCTCGTGCCAGTGAAAAGCAGAGAGGAGTCTAATAAATAGTGGGGCCAAATGTCTTGGTTTGCCTAGAATATTCTCAGTTTTTTTTTTTTATTCTCAGAAGTGTCCAGATTTGTAGATACACCATTATAGCATATTATTCAGTTTTAATATTAATAATACAACAGAAGAGGGATATAAGATAGCTATTGAGCATTCTCCACGAATGCTACCAGGCACTTATTTTCCTTTTTTATTTTATCTGCATGATCCTCAAGATTCAGTAGTAAAATTTGGACTTTAATGAGATATTTGAGTTTTTACGAGTAAGTTCATAAAATGCATGATCTACCCCATGGTTTCCTCAATATTTCTGCTTGGTGAAAGTCTGATGAATACATTTAGAGTTCTCTCTTTGGAACACTTGCCTATCCATCCATCTGTTTTATGCATCTCTTTCTTTAAGTAATCCTGGGAAATATAAATCAAATGAATTGTATGAGCAAACTAGAAACTTGTGTCAGCTTGAACTACACATTTTTCCCAAGGTCTTTTGGATTAGAAAGAAGTCTAAGATCAAACAAGGATTCCATGAAAGGTACTTCTGAAAGATCTTCAATTCTCCTAGAAATATCCAGATTCCAACCACATAACAAAAGTAAGTAATTAGTTCATAGATAATTCTACTTCACACAATTGGCATTAATCTAAACGCAAGTAATACAATACAATTTGGAGAAAATATGCACTACCCTATTTGGAGCCTTCCATTTGTATATGCTGTACGCACAAAGTCAACACTTAAATGGAGATTACATCTAATACTCCTGTTTCCAACTTCTAATATAGTTTTGGCAAAAAAGTTGAAAATATTGATTAGTCCTAAATATTGACCAATAAGCACTATGTAGTCTCAACTCATTTCTCTCTATTATAAATTTCTGTTATGTATTGCTGTACTAATAATCATGAAGCAATAGAAATGTGAAACAGGAAATCGATTACCAAAATCTATACACATTGATAATTATCATCAATATTGTGGTAACTTATTTTATGAAATAATAATGTTTTTAAAAGAGTATATTGTCAAATATTTAAAATCCAAAGAGTGTTATGGTGTTATGATGATTCTATCTATAATACCATTTCCAAGGTATTTGTCACAAACCATGCTATTTAAGTACATATATTATTATATCTGATTGATTTATGATATGTTCAAATATGTATACATATATGTAAGTTTGTTTATTTGTTTCTTCCATGAGGAAGGGATACAGAGATAAAAAGAAAATGAGAGAGAGGGAAAAGAACACCCAGTGGGGTGTTCAGCCAGCCAGGATCAGGAGCATATGCATGCATGTTCAGTGTATACAAGGAGGTCTCAGGATGTGAATGCAGTAGCTTCCTATATGGCCTTAGCATTGCTCAGCTTTGCATTACCACTGCACCACTCCAGCTGTCCTCAAATATATTTTGACAAAATAAATCCCCAGAAAAAAGCTGTGCTCATGAAATCTCTAAATCATGAGTTAAAGCTACATCTTTAAAACAGTGCAAGGTATTTTGTTTCTATAACTTACTATTTGTGTACAATTCAGTTTAATGCTACATGAGAAGGAAAGATCTTAAAAAATTCTGTCATACACAGAATAATACATACATTATATATGTTCTAATCTATCAGTGTGAAAAATCTGTTCAGGTCCATCTCCCTGCTAATGTAAGGAAATTACATTACTACCACTACTATTAAACTACTACTAATGCAGCAAAATTACTAGAGTAATTTCATCTTATGCTCTTCATGAAACAGAATAGTGATTAACCAGACAAATCTGTATATCTCACAGACATTGATTATTCTTTTCTTAAGATTTAGTTTAATATTTCTGCATTTCTTAAAACCATATTTTTAAAAAAGCAAGGCTTGAATTACTACACATTCAAGAGAAATAATAAGTGCTGAAATGAGCCATGGCCAAGTAATAGCTAAAGTCTCTCCCTGCCTCTAGATTTCAGACATCTGTGGTCAATCTTTTGATCATTTTCTATTCTATGAATGATATTTAATGTGATAGGACCTGTTTGCTTAACATGATAACTTTGAAAGGCATAGATAAAAGTAATGGACTTTAGGAACTAAAACATGTTCATAAAATAATGCCTTAACTTTTAAATAATATTCTTGGTTGTTTTACTTGAGGCAGGGAGTGGTACAATAATGGTTCTTATCAAAGATTTAAAATGTTGGCTTTTTGGAAAAAAAAATCCTACAGGAAATATATAAATCCCCTTCACTAATCCAGTCCTAGCCTCCTTTAACGTCAACAATACAACACAGAACTCCTTGACATTGACATTGGTGATAACTTTTTAGCTATCATACCAAAAGCTCAGGCTACTAACCAAAGGAAATAAATGGAATTTTATAAAACAAACAAACAAAAAAAAACACTGCACACAAAGGAACAATCAAAAAATGAAAAAGTAACTCATCTATCTAAAAAAAATAATTGTAAACCATGTATTGGATAAGGGGTTAATATCCGAGGTTTATAAAGAATTTATGTAATCATATGACTCAATAGCAAGAAAGCATAGTGCCCAGTTTAAAACTAGGCTGAGGACTTTAGTAGACATTTCCCAAAGAAGACATAAAAATCTTCAATGAGTACATGAAAAAGAGCTCAACATCACACATGTTAATACAGCTATTTTCAAAAAGTCACAAATAATAAGTATTGGCAAAGGCATGGAGAAAAGAAATCCTTGTATACTGTTGGTGGAATGTAGAATGGTCCAGTAATTATGAAAAACAGTTTCTAAGAAACAAAAAAATAAAACTCTGATAATGATCCTGTAATCCCTTTTCTGGGCAAAGACCCAATGGAAATGAAATCATCACCTTGTAAAGATATTGCATTCCCATGTTCATTGCATTATTAGGCAAGATATGGAAACAACCTAAGTATCCATCTGAGGATGAATGGATAAAGAAATTCTGGTACATATACACAACCCAGGATTATTCAGCCTTTAAAAAGAAAGAACATCCTGCCATTTGCCAGAAAATGGACAGACATGGAGAACATTATGCTAAGTGAAATAAGCCAGACACAGAAAGAAAAGTACTATACGATTACATGATCTCATTTCTATTTAGAATCTAAAAAAATGTCAAATATACAAAACAGATCATAAAACAGTGGTTACCAGGAACCAGGTGGGGAGATGTAGTACATAGTATATAAAGTAGTATATTATAATATGTATATAATATATAGGATAAATATTATAGATAATATATAGGATGAACAAGTCAACAGATGTACAACATGAGGGTTATAGCTAATAATAGTGCACTGTAGTGTGTTCAGGATTTTGCTAAATGGGCAAGTTACAGCTGTTCTTGCCACGGGGAGAAAAAATTAGGTAATCAGGTGAGGTGATGGATATGTTAAATTTTTCCACTTTAGTAACCATTTTACTAAATATGTTTTTTATAATATCATACTATACAGTATATGTAATTATTTTCAAGTTATCATCATCAGCTCCTGGGCTAAAAAGTTGATAGATTGTCTGATATGTCACCCAGAATAACAACATCTGCTGCACTGTAAACACTGCAAAGTCCTTAATACCGTTTTGCATGTCTGGTACGATGTGTTCTTCCCTTTGCTTTGGTAGTAGTCCACTTAATGTAAAAATGTATAGGAATCTCTTTTCTTTAATTCTTTCTATTATTTCTTTATTTTTAAACATTTGATCACTATACACCATTACGGCATGCAAAATGAAATTTCCCAGCATGAATATATTGTACATTAGTCCAAAGATATTACCATATACACTATCAACAGATAATTTTCCATTTTTATGTCCATTAAATGTTTTCCTTTTTCTTGATTCCCTCCCTTCTATCCCCCTCCATTGCTCACCGTCTTCCCACACTGTCTCTAGTATCTACAGTTGCTCTTCCTGTTTTTATACCTTATACGCTTTCATGTTCTTTCATAGAGTGCAGACATTTGATATATATTAAGTGGGGACATACAAGACCTCTTTTCATAGTTTGTCTTGCTTTGCTTAACATTAATTCCTCCATATTCATCCACTTTTTATCAAATGCCAAGATTTCATTTTTTATGGCTTAATAGTATTCCCTACTGTATATGTGTCACATTTTTCAATCCATTTATCTATTCTTGGACATCTAGATTTAATCACTTCATGTTTTTACTCTTTTCAGGAACAATTTCCCATTGTCTTCTCTATTATCATAAAAAAAACCTGCTGTACCTCCAGAAATTATCAGCAATAACTACATAGGGTTGAATCTGTAGCTGTATTGCTTGTAAGCTTACTGAAATTTAGAAAATCTTGTGGAAGGAGAGATAGTCTTCAGTCATTTTTAAGTTACACATTTGAAACATATCCAAAGTTTTTAAAAACAATATCCTTTGGTTGATATTTCCATCAGAATAAAGGAACTTTTTTGTCACTTATCATTTTTACATTTAACAGGAAAGTTATAAGGATTCTGACTTATCCTGTGCTTATACTCCCCATTTGTAAATTGTCTTTATATATTTGCTTTATTGTACTCTTTCTCTCTATACATACACACATACTCACACAGATTCACATTCATTATTATCAGAACCATTTGAAGATAAGTTGCAGACATGATGCCTCTTTAGCCTAAATACTTCAGCATTTATTTCCTAAGAGTAATATATTGTCTTACATCATTTAATGATCATGATTAGGGCATTTAAAAATATTAGTAATTGTCTCTATTATTTAAACAAATGGAAGTGAGGCCTGATCCAGTTTTAGATCCATTGCATTTAGTTATGTCTTTTTATTCTTTAATCTGTGTAATGAGTTTTTATAATCTTGATATTTTTGAAGATTACAGACTGCTTATTTTGTAGACTTTTCTTGAATTTTTAAATTTTATTTGTTTGATGTTTCTTTTTGCTTAAATTAGGGTTGTGAATTTTTAGCAGGAATACTAGATAAATTATGGGTACTTTTTAGTGTACAGTGTCAGAAGACACATAAAGTTGATTTGTCCCACTACTGGTGATACTAAATTTGACCACTTAGTGAAAGCATTGTCTGCCATGTTTTTTCTCTGAAAAACTATATGTCTTTTTATGTTTTTAGAGAGATATTTGCTATAGGGTGTGTGCACTTGCTGGAGAGACAGAGAGACAGAAAGTGAGAAATCATCTCTCAGGGAGGATGGTCATGTCATAATCCCATCTCTTCCATTCTCCTCTTGAGATCTTGGGCACGCACACACATGAGCCCAGCATGAGTTTTAATTTGCTAGGTCCAAAACTTGAACCATGGTCAACTACATGGGAGTCTAGCAACAAAGTCATTTCACCATCTTCTGGTCCCATTTTTAAGTCTATATTTTGGACCAATCAGTACACAAAGAATATCAAAACCATAGGCTTTCCATGCTAGAATGCTCAACTGAATGAGCCATGAATGATAAGAGGAAAAAGCTAGTCCCACTTTGGTGACTTTAATTTTCTAAATATTTATATAATCTTCTAATTAAAGTTTAAAATCAGACTGTAAATTGATGGCTATAGAAAACTCCCTAGAATTAAATAGTAGTTACAAATGTTTGTTTTTATACTCTCCACTGAGCATTGTATTGTGGACTTATATTCCAATGAGAAATAAATTTATCATGTGATTAAATCTTAGGATGTGGAAGATTTCCAGAGCCAGAATATGCATAATCTGATTCTTTTCAAAAGAAACAGATCTTGAATGCCGATATTTTGAGAATGTAGTCTGTAGAGGACTTTGAGACAAAAAATTATGAACCCTAAGTCTGACTTGTTCAAACACTCATCATCCCATGCCTTCTACATTTGGGGTCCTTTTGTATAGTTCCTATTACTTTAACAAGTCCTTTACATGTCTTCGGCTAGGAAGTATCACATTATTCTTTTGTAACACACAACTCTGTCTATCCCATTTATTTTGAATGGCTATCTCAATTCAAAATTTTCTTTTTCTCCTTACTGAACTCAAAAGAATTTTTTTTTACCTTAATATTCTTTAAAAACACAGGCTATGTTATCTCCCCTCCACATTCTTTTCCAGACCTCTTCTTGAACTTGCTATCATCTCTGCTCAATGTCCAGTACTCTTCTGACACACTATAATTTGCCCTATTCCCAGAATATTCCATGCATATACTTTTATGCATCTGTCCTTTTCTCGATAAAGTAGTTCTTTCAAGAATAATCTACTCAACAGCACTTCTTAATATTTTCCTCATCATCAAAGGCCCAAATTAACTGATAACTCTTCAATGAGTTTTTCGTTATCCTTACAGTTAGAACCAGTCTATATTCTGCTTTCAGTGTTTTTCACAGGTTTTTATAGATGTTTCATTTTTGACTAATATTATAAATCTGTTTCAAATAAATTTCTTATTGACTACAGTATATGCTTTCCAAGAGCACAAATGATATATTAGTTGCCTTTGTATTATCACCCTCTAATCACTCTCTATCAGTAGACATATTAAAAACCTCACCATTATAAAGGTTTTCTTACTTTTTTTTTAAAGCAAGAAGATGCATAACTGTAAACACATGTGAGAGAGAGAGAGAGAGAATACAACCACCCCTTGAACCCTGGTCATGGTTCAATCTTTTTTTTTCCCCTCTAGTTATCCACCTGGTTAGGATTGTGGGCATGTGTGCATGGGTCTGGCATATTTTTCAAGTTGATAGGCTGAGACTTGAACCCTGGTAGATCATGCGGGATCCAAATTCGTCTGTATAGAACCTATCCCCTATGTCACAAGGCTGGCCCACTTACTCATTAAAATGATCTAGACATGGCTGCCATCACACGTTGCTCCAAAGTACCAGCTATCAATGTCCACAGTTGTAGGTACTTTTTGTCTTACTGACAAGTCTTGCTTGGCTCCATGGAAAAATAGTATGTGATTAATTTATTTTATAATTTATTTTTTAGGCTTATGAAAAAGAGCTTCATGAGTGAGCAGTGAAATAGTTATATCGCTTCATAGCAGAAGAGATTAAATACTTTTACTACTTCACTCCTCAGTGTTTTTCCCAAACTTTCAAACAATCCTACCCTTCCACTTATTCAGTTGCAAAGATAAGGATTTTATGGCTAAAATTGTCTCCTAAGAGACAAACAGCTTTGAGGAAGCTACAGAGAAAAAAAATATTCTGGAACCCTCACTCTGTAGCTTTCTCAAAGCTGGAATAAGAGCACTAGTGTCTAATACACCTATATAGTCGATATCATCTAAGAAAACTCATTGAGAAAAAAGGAGATGGGGAAATATACCCAAAAAACATATTGGAGAAATTCTTAATTAAGTTACATAGTAACAACAACAACAAAAAAATGGACCTGGGCCCAGCTGCAGTGACACAGGTGCACAAGTGGTTGGGCACCACTACACACATTCTGTATGAGAAGACCTAGAGTTCAGATCTCAGGTCTACCCGAACATGCTGGGTGTTCTCCTGGGTGTGCCTACAATCCTAGCAGGAAGGCTGAGGAGAGGATCATGGATGGCATGGCAAGACCCTGACAGAAATCTCTCTCTCTCTCTCTCTCTCTCCCTCTCTCTCAATAAACAAGTAAATGTAAAAAAAAAAAAAAAAATCTGGCCCTGGGCCAGCAGGTGGCATGGTAGTTAAGGTGCTAGATCCCTCATGGCCAACTCTGTGTTTTGAGTCCTGGACCTGGTACCTTGGGAAACATGTGGGACATGTATGTGTGTATGCCCAAAATCCTGAGAGGCAAATGAATAAGAAGGGATTGCAGTGTGGCCACCCCACTGGGAAATGATTTCTCACTTTTCCTCTTTCTCTCTTTCTGTCTCTCTCTGGTGAGCTCACACACCCTATGGCAAAAAACAAACAAACAAACAAACGAACAAACAAACAGAAAAACACCTGGAGGCCAGCAGGTGGTGTAGTGGTTAGGGTGGTGGAGTTCACATGCCTGACTACATAGTTGGAGTACTAGATCCAAAAGCTTGAAAATCTCACTGGACACGTGTGCATTAGCAGAATGGAGAAGGGATTGTAACACGGTCATCTCCTCTAGGGGGGTGATTTCTTATTTTACTCCCTCTCTCTGTGTCTTCGTATGTCTCCAGTAAGTGGATATGCACTACAGCAAAAAACTAAAATAAATTTTTAAAAAAAATTGACGAGTGCTGTGACGCAATGGTAACGGGGAATACTAAACTGCTGGTGAGAATATACAGTGGTTCAACCACTTCGAAAATTAATACAGATTTTCTTCAGAAACCTAAAAATAGAACTACCATATGACCCAGTAATTCCACTCCTGCATATTTACTCAAAGGATAACAAAACATTCAGTGGGAAAGACACTTGCACATCCATGTTTATTGCAATATCATTTACAATTGTTAAGATATGAAAACAACCTAAGTGTCTAAGAACTGATGACTGGATTGGAAAAATGTAGCATATATATATACTATGGATTATTACTCATCCTTTAAGAACAATGAGATCCTGATATTTGATAAAAAGTGCATGAATATAGAAGACTGAATGTTAAGCAAAATAAACCAAACTATGAAAGACAAACACTGTGTATCCTTCCTCAATACATACTGAATGTCTGCATGCTACAGCAGAAATGAAAAAATCTGAAAATATAATAGTGGGGAGAACAAGAGTAAATACCAGAGACTATATGAGAGGAGGATAGATAATGGAGTGTGGTTGGGAGAGGCTCAGGGAAGAAATACTTAACAGACATAAGAATGTGAAGTTCTCCACTGAAAATTATGTATATGTTAATATCCTTGATCTGTCACATATTGCTTGAATTCTTTGAAAAACTGTATTGTATGCTATAGTGATGCACAGCAGTGAAATGTGATAAGAAATCACAAAATTAAAAGGAAAACCATTACATTGTTTCACCATCCTCCATCCCCACTTTCTGCCGGTGCTGTGTATCCCCTTTCCTTGCTCTATCTTTCTTTATAGCAGTGATAAATGTTTGAATAATACATTTAAAAATAAAACAATAAATTGTTTATCTTTACCCATGATAACTTAAACTTAATGAGGACGGGGCCTTTATCTGTTTCATCACTGTACAGATCTTGCATTTAGAAAAGGGCATGACAAGACCAGCAGATGACATAATGGTTACATCACTGGACCTCCATTTAATTGACCATGGTTCAGGTCCCAGACCCAGCACCTTAAAACTCATGCCAGTCACATATATGTGGGTGCCCAAAATCCCGAGAATAAAATTGAAGAGAAGAGACTGTGACATAGCCATAAGCCCTGGGGCGAGGGGGGGGTGTTTTCTCGTTTTCTGTCTCTCTGTCTCTCTAGCAAGAGTACACACTCTACAGCAAAAATCTCTCTCAAAAAAAAAAGAGAGAGAAAGAAAAAAAAGGGCATGGCATGTATTAGGCACTCAATATAATATCTATTGAATCAAAAAATGAATGATAGATTTTTATCCAAGAAACTTTCCTAAATTTGTATATAGACTAATAATAATACTGATTTTTCAATATTGCATTTTCTTTTGGGAAAATGCTTAGGAGTCATCCTTAGTTCAGTAAGGATGTCAAATTAATTTCATTAAAAGCTATACAATCTCAGGACCAGCAGATAGTGTAATGGTTACATTGTTGGACTCCCATGTAGTCAGCCACGGTTTGAGCCCGAACCCAGTGGCTTAAAATTCATACCTGGCATATGTGCATAAGTGCCTAAAATCCCAAGAGGAGAATGGAGGAGAAGGGGTTGCAGAATGGTCATCCCCCTGAGGGATGATCTCTCACTTTCTGTCTCTGTTTCTCCAGCGAGTATACATACCCTATAGCAAAAATACCAAAAAAAAAAAAAGAGACAGACCATAAGATGACATAATGGTTATGTCACTGGACTCTCAAGTAGTCGACCGCGACTGCATTCCCAGACCCGGCAACTTAAAACTCAAGCCTGTCGCGTGTGCATTTGTGCCTAAGATCCCAAGAGGATAATGAAGGAGAAGGTATTGTGGCATGGCCATCTTCCCTGGGGGGTCACTTCTTGCATTCTCTCTGTCTCTCCGATGAATGAATGCATGTGCCTTATAGCAAAAATTTCTTAAAAAAGAAAAGCCATAAAATCTCAGGAAAGTCATATAACCTAGTCTTTAGTTTCACCACCTATAGCATATCAATAAAGATAATAATATTTACTTCAAAGTTTGATGTGAAATTTAAATGTGTATATGTATATGTGTGTGTATGAGAGAGAGAGAGAGAGAGAGAGAGAGAGAGAGAGAAATTCTTGGCATTATACTCAGCATGTATATCTTGTTCTTAATGAATATATAAGGAGGCCTCAAAAGTTTATGGAAAATGTGCACTATGATAAAATTATGCATAGATTTCAAACTATTTTTGCACAAAACAAACTCATACTTTCATTCCATTTTTGTACAAATTTTTGAAGCATTTCTCATATTTATCATTATTCTTTAACACAAGTTTTCAAGACTTTGTTCAGTCCAGTTCTACCTCTTTTGTCAACTATATTTTACTCCTCGTCCTTTGTCAAGCTACGCCATCAACTCTGTGCAGCATCAAGACTTATGAATGATAGAGAAGACGGTCTCTATGAACAATTGCTCAAAGGTCAAAATCTTCCATTTTGTTTTAGTTCTGATAATTTTTTTCTTCAGCCATTTCCTCTTATTCATGGCACACTATACTTAAAGAGATGGTTTATCCTCCCTCTAATGGGCATTTTCCAATAAAGTGTCCATTACAGTTATCTGAAAGTATCTTTTCTCTTGCTGGTTTATGGAGTAAACTCATGCTATTCTAATTAAAATAAAATGGGGAGTGTGTAGAAGCTGGTCAGCATAGAGGCTAGTAAATGTAGAAACTGGATTTTCATATCCAAATTAGCAACATTAATTTATAATTATTCTTATTCTTACACACACACATATGCATGCATGCACACAAATAATCACAGATTTAACACCAATTTAAAAAATAGTATTTGATTTAGATAGAAATTTTTCCTCTTACCAAAATGAATATGATCTGTCAAATTTAAGTCTAAATTGAGGTCAGCAGGTGGTGTGGTGGTTAAGAATGTTGGATTCTCACATGGCTGACTACAGTTCAAGTCCTGAACCTGGTAGCTTGCTTTCTCACTTTCTCTCTCTCTCTATCTCTCTCACTCTATCCCTCTCTGGTCAAATTAAAATAAATGGATAAATAAAGTTAAATAAAATAATTTTAAAAAATTAAGTCCAAATTATAATTAATTGTATTTTCTACTAGTATCACAAAATAATGTGAAAATTTCCTTTCACACAGTTTGAACTGGGTTCCTGTAGAGATAATAATCAAATTAATATATTTTTCTCTAAAGCAACTAAGCACCAAAAATAGTCACATATTGCTATGTTAGTTAAACATGGAATTCTTTTTCAACCTCTCAGATAATGAAAAGTTCTACTAATAATATCTAGCAAAGAAAGGACTATGCTTAGGAAAGTGTTCATATTCACCCTGCTAAACATAAAAGAAAAAAAAATATGCCTATGATTAGCTAATGCATATATTACACAGTTTTCAAAGGCTTAGTCGATTTCATAATATGATATGTTCAGTAACATGACAAATTTTAGAGAGGTACACACGGACTATACATTGTGTGGAAATTTGATTAAATGTAATTATCATTTTTGTAAGTATAAGTAAAATTTATCATAATGCATGCTATGGAAAAAAAAATATTTGCACACAACTAAGTAAAAGCCTGATCCCATAAGAGTTTGCATTATTATTTACTATATAATACCTTGTTTTAAATAGGTAGATGTGCCTATGCCACCCATTACATTTTATCTGAACTTATCATCCTCAAATTTAAAGAATTATTCAAAAAAATTCAAAATCACATAAAATTACTTGAGTTACAATTAAAATGAGTCTATAGAAATACCAGCTGAAATTACATGGAACGCTCATTCTTGTTCTAAAATTCATTCTGAAAGCCATTTCAGAAAGAAAAAGAAAAAAAAATGTTTTTATGTAGATCAGATACACTGTTCAACCTGAATGCAATAAAAGAAAAAAATATCCAAATAAGTGCAGGAGATAATTAGCTCTAGGAACAACTGAAATTATTTTAAAATTGCAGACTTGAGGGAATGCTCTCTCTGAGGATACTGCCTCTGAGTAATGAATTGCAACATAAAGAGTCCAATTGTTTGCCTACTGTGTACTTTAATAATTTGACTTGCAATGTCAGACAAGATGCAGTTCAGGTACACACCAATTAAAAAATAATAATTGCTTAAAAACCCAGATTTGCACTATGCTCTAAGAAGGAGTCCTCATTTAATTAAGAATTTCCTTATAGAATCCTTTGAAATATATTGATGCCTTAAAATGGGATGTGTTTTAAGGGAAAACTTTTAATTTAACATTCCAGGAACATTTCTTTTCTACATCTTTTTAAAAGTTATTACCCAGCAAGGTCTTAAGACGGTTCAGAATCCAGGCAAAGAAATACTATAGATCAGAGCTTCTTCTTCTTCTGTTTTCTGATTCACAATTCTGCCTATTTGTCTCACATTATAACATAAAAGTACATCCCATAATTAACTGATGTGAATGGGATTATTGATGCTGTCAAAATTTAAATATATGATTTTTCTCTTTGGCATTTTTTTAAAGCTTCCCTAAAGAAAATATTTTAAAATTTCAATATTTGCATTTATTAATGACAAATTATTCCTGGTCAAAATAGCAGGCCAAATTTACAAGGTTCTGATAGAAAAAACTATGCCCAATAGATTGGAAATCTTTTCCAGAATGACCATCTAAAACAAATTTGTACAAATTTTGGCCCTCCCACAAAGAAAACAAACATGCAACACCATAAGCAGCCTCCCAGTAATATAAGTAGACTAGTATGGAACTCACATCTGCACAAAAGTGCCTTCTCTATGGCTTTTTTTTTTCTCTTTTTTCTTTTCTTTTTTTTTTTTTTTTTTTTTTTTTGTTTTT
>NW_006159434.1:2455953-2460080 GCF_000334495.1 Tupaia belangeri chinensis
ACTCCCTCCTCCATCCTCCCTCTCTCTCCTCTCAGGATCTTGGGCACACATGCACATGCGCCCAGCATGAGTGTAAGCCATTGGGTCTGGGACTCAAACTATGGTCAACTACATGAGAGTCCAGCGACATAGCCATTACGCTATCTGCTGGTCCTTCTCAACGGCTTTTCTCCTGGGCCTAACTAAGTGCAGTCCACTTGGCATGGAGATCAAAAGCATAGAGAAAGCTTTACAGTCTTTCTGGCCTGGGTAATATGAAAACTAAATATTGCAAATAGTGAACACTGAAGAGAATAGGGAATCTGGAACATGTGAAAGCCAGAAAAAGAATCCCCAAACTATCCGCACACATCTGTGACGTCCACCTCAAAGTTACATGAACAAAACAGATCAAAACTAAAAACAAATGATCTGATCACATATTCTGTAGCTGCAAAAGTAATAGTATTTGTAGTTCAAGTATTTATTACAACATTCATGAGGAGAAAAATACAATAATAGAATAAAAAAATCTCCACAATTTAACATAAATAGTGCCTAAGATACAATGCAGAATTACCCAACATGCAAAGAATAAAAGAAATGTAATACATTCTCAGAGAAAACATGAACAAGCATACAAGAATTTTTGTCTTCCCAGTAGATTGATTCTTTTACCATTATGTATTGATCCTCTTAGGTTTTCTTTTTCTTTTTTTCTTTTTTAATTTTTTGTAGAGGTTTTCGCAATAGGGCACGTGCACTCACCAGACAGACAGAGAGAGACATAGAAAGAGAAAGCGAGAAATCACCCGCCAGGGGGGATGGTCACGCTGCAATCCCTTCTCCTCCGTTCTCCTCTTGGGATCTTGGGCACGCACGCACACGCACCCAGCGTGAGTTTTAAGCCACCGGGTCCAGGACGCAAACCGCAGTCGACTACGTGGGAGTCCAGCAACATAGCCATTACGCTAACTGCTGGTTCCCGATCCTCTTAGTTTCTAGGAAGTTCTTTTTCTCTAAAGTCTACTGTATCAGACGAATATGTCTCCCTTTCTTTTTTTTTTTAATTAATGTTTGCATGGTATATATTTTTTTCCTTCTTTTTACTTTCAAAGGATTCCAAGTGAGATTACATTGTATTGTCATTGTATTCCAAGCGAGTTTCTTATAAACAGCATATGTTGCATCAAGTTTGTTTGTATTTTTAAATTCATCCTGATTTCTAGTTAGCATACTTAAACCATTTATATTTAAGGTATTTATTGGTACGCCAAGGCTTAAGTCTGCAATTTTGTCCTTTGTTTCTGTTTCCTCTGTTATTGTTTACTTGGCATTCTGCAGGTTACTTGAATACAGTTTAGGATTATGCCTTGTTTAATTCATATTGTTTTTGAATAAATCATTATGTGTTTTCTTGGTGGATGCTCTGGTTGTTACACTATGTATATGTAACTTATCACAGACTACTGGCATTGACATTTTTCTACTTCAAGAGAAGCATAAAACTTTACTTCCATTTAGATTCCTTAAATATCCTAAATTCTAAAATATAATTTTCTTAGGAATTTCCTCCATATACTCTGAGCACTGCCTTAGGATTATTTTTGCTGCAACCATCAAATATGACTTACAAAGCTCATAAGAGGAATTCCATTCTTGCGAATAACATATACTATATATGCCCCTATTTTTACCAATTTCAATGTTCTTGTTATGTTTCAAAATTCCCAAGACGTCTGTCTTCACTTCCTTTCTGTTTAGATAACTTCTTTTAGTCATTCTTCTTAGGTAGGAATGTTTATATTACCCCTTTTATTCCTGTAGGATTTTTTCCCAGATATTATTTTTGTGTATTGCTTGAAGAAGTTTAATTATGATTTCTTTTGTTGACTTTTTTCAGAAGTTTGATTATGATTTTTCTTGGTGTGGATTTCTTTGTTCTTAATCCATATTTTTTCTAATAATTTTTTATTCCCACTCTATCCTCTTCCTTTTTGACTCTAGTTGCACAGATGTTGGGACTTTTGTTATTTTCCCACAGGTCCCTGAGGCTCTGTTAATTTTCATTTTATCCATCTGTTTCCTCTTTCTTGTTCAGACTGGATAAATTATATTGATCTGTCTTCAGATTCACTAATTCTGCCCTCTATCATCCCCACTCCACCATTAAGACCATTAGCAAATATTACCTCAGGTATTGTATTTTTCTGTTCCCTAAGTTCCAAAATCCAAAATCTCCACAATTTAATATTCTAAAGGAAATTCTTTAAGATAAAGGGGAATGATAAGAGGTGGAACATTAGAAAACAGTGAAGCACATATGATTTTTATAACTCATAATTCTGTGCTGATATTTTCTAATTTTTTAATTTTTTCAAGAGATTTCCTAACTACTTTTTGCAGTATTTTGTTATGGTTTCTTTATAATATTTGTCAAATAATTCAAATATATAATTCATCCTGGTATTGGCTTCTGTTATGAGCTCAGTTTTGGCCCCTGCAAAATTCTTATGTTGAATCCCTAATGCTTAGTTTCTCAGAATATAACTGTATTTGGAGATAGGGCATTTACTTAGGTTGTTAGTGAAATAAGACTTTTAGGATGGACCCTAATATAATCTGACTGGTGTCTTTATAAGAAGGGGAAATTTGGACACAAAGAAAGAGACACATTAAAAATAAAAATACCAGGTGAAGACACAACACGAAGGAGAACATCTGGAAGCCAAGGAAAAAGGTCTCAGAAGAAATCAAACCTGCTGACAACTTGGTTTTATATTTCTAGATTCTGGAACTATGAGAAGAGGAACTTGTGTTATTTAAGCCATCCCCTCTGTGGTACTTTGTTATGGAAGCGCTAACAAACTAATCTAGTTTCTATTCAATGCATTTTATTTGATTTGTGATTTCCTTGTTATGATGAACAATTTTCAATTATGTCATGGACATTTCGAATGGTGCATGAAACTATATCTTACCTCCTTGTTAACAGTCAATTCCCTTGTTGAGGTGTATCATACTGCCTTATTACAGATGATTGATGTGGAATCTCAGCTCCTGCTTTGGTCCTGCTTACATCTTCACAATGCTTTATTGTCTCTAAGTGGGGTATAAAATCAGCTCCTGGGACCAGCAGATGGTGCGGTGGTTAAGGGCACTGGACTCCCCCATGGCTGACTGTAGTTCTACTCCCAGACCTGGTGCCTTGCTTTCTCAGTTTCTCTTTCTCTCTCTCTCATGTGTGTGTGTGTGTGTGTGGTCAAATTAAAGAAATGAATGGTAGGGAATAAAATTAAATAAATAATTATTTTTTAAAAAATCAACTCCCTGCTTGGCCCTATTGCCACCAGGGAAGTGGGAGTAAAAGACTGACTCATATTACTTTGTTGCTTCAGAATGGGGGTGAAAACTTACCTCTTCACTGACATCCTGAAAGAAGAGGAAGTGGAGTACCCTGAGAGACCAGCCTCCCACCACATCACTCTGCTTAGTTGATACCAGGTAGAAAAGTCTAAGGTTCCCACCAGGCTCCACTTAGAACCAGGACGGAAGGAAAACTGCAGCCCAGCTAGCACCATTTTTTTTTTTTTTGTCTTGTTGCTAGGTGTGGAATGAGACTTGGCTTTCCATTTGGAGAAAGGATTTCTTTTTAAGCTATAGGGGCATGTGTGCTCACCAGAGATGGATCATGAAAGGGAAACTGAGAGAACTCCCCAGGGGATGGCCTTGTGGTAATCCTTTCTCCTCCATCCTTCTCTAAGGATTTTGCGTACCGAAAGGGAAACTGAGAGAACTCCCCAGGGGATGGCCTTGTGGTAATCCTTTCTCCTCCATCCTTCTCTAAGGATTTTGGGTACCCATGGTGTTTTTCAAGCCACTAGGTCTGGGACTTGACCATGTGGGATCCAGCTGCCTTAACTCCATGCCATCTGCTGGCCCTGCGGAACGGGTTTTAAAATAACTAATATAACTATCTTCAATGATGTAAAGCAAAATAAATGTGTTTGGGTGTATGAAAATATCAGATGAAGTTCTCAACAAATAGAAACAATGATAAAGAACCAGACATAAATTCTGAATGTCAAAAATACAATTTCTAAAATTAAAAAAAAAAAAAAAACTCACCAAGGACCAGCAGTTGGGGT
>NW_006159434.1:2460238-2467566 GCF_000334495.1 Tupaia belangeri chinensis
TCGCCCCTAAAAAAAAACCCCTAAAAAAAAAAAAAAAAAAAAAAAAAAAACCTCATCAGAGACAGCTCCATGGTGTTGCAATAAAGTACTGCTGAAGAGAAGGGAGATTCCACATGGCAACCACGGAATCACTTGTCAGTTACAAATAAAAATTTTAAAAATATTCTAAAGGAAGTTATTTAAGATAAAGGAGAATGATAATATTAATAGGTGGAAACTCAAAGTCTTAAAAACTAATGAAGTACATCAGAAATAGTAAATATTTAGGTAAAAACAAAGATTTTTTTTTAGGGACCAGCAGTTAGCATAATGGCTATGTCACTGATTACCACGTAGTCGACTGCAGTTTGAGTCCTGGACCCAGTAGCTTAAACTCACGCCAGGCACGTGTGCATGCGTGTTCAAGATCCCAAAAGGAGAATGGAGGTGAAGTGATTGCGGCATGGCCATCATCTCCCCTGCGGGATGATTTCTCGCTTTTTGTCTCTGTCTTTCTGGCGAATGCACGCGCCCTATAGGAAAAAAACTCTAAAAATAAAAGTTTATTTTAACTTTTTCTTTTAAAATTTTTAAAAACCAAGTTTTTAAAAGTGTAGCCTGAGGACTGGAATGAAATCAGGTTAATGAAAAAGAGGAGGGAAAGCATAGAAAATCGACGAAACTAAAAGACTAATTTTTTGAAATACCAGTAAAAGTGATAAAAATTCTTGCTTGTATCTTCCAGAAAAGCAGAGAGAAAACCTAATGAACCAAAATAAGATTAAAAAAAGATGAGATTTTACTGTGGACTTTTCTGACATTAAAAGGAAAAGAAATTATTATGTTCAAACTTTATGCAAATAAATTTGACAACCTAGATGATATGAAAAAAATAAATTTAGAGACAGAAACTACCAAAACTGTCTCTCATTGTTTTATATCAATAAAAAATTTAATTTTTAAATTTAAAACATTTACAAAAAAAAAAAAACACTTCAGGTCCTAATGGCTTCACCAACACATTTTATCAAATATTTAAGTAAGATAATACCAATCCTCTTTTAGCAAACAGAGAAGCAAAGATGCTTTACCAACTTATTTTATGAAGTCATCATTCCCTAATTCAAAAACCAAATAAATACATCCACAAGAAAACCACAAATATCCTTTCTGAATACAGATATAAAAAATTGTAACTAAATATGCATTATCCAATCAAATAAAACAATACATTTAAAATGCCACTCTATCATGACTAATTCTAATTTTTCAGTTTATCCTAAGATTGTAAGATTGGTTTCACGTCCCCAAATCAATATATGTTGACAGAATTAAAGACAAAAATAATATGACCATTAAAACAGATGCACAAAAAGTATTTCAAAAAATACAACCCTTTTAAAATAAAAAATTATCTGTCAAGTAGGAATATAAATGTAATTATTCAAATTGATTAAATATATAAACAAAAAACTATGTATAGTATTACATGCAATGGTTAAAATATCATTTTTTTCCACTTAAGTTAAAAAACATAGGAAAGATACCCTCTCTGAATACTTTTATCTAACATTGTATAGATATTGCAGTATATGTAGTTAGGCAAGAATAAAAAATATGAAGTGTACTGATTAGATAGTAGATAATAAAACTGCCTTTATTTGTAAATAATCTGATTACATGGGATTCTATAAAACTACTAGAATAAATTAATTTTGCAAGTTTGAATTTAGTATAAAAGGTCAATATACAAAACCCAACTATATTTGCATATTAATAAGCAATTTGAAATTGAAATAAAAGCATCAAAACAGCATCAAAAATGAACTAATTATAGTAAATTTAGTGCAAAGCTTGGATAGTGTAAATTTTTTAACATCTAAATAGCTAGACTTATGGATTAGAAGATTTAATAGTTAAAATGGTACTTCCCTAAATTGATCTATGCAGAAATTTTAATACCACTGTAAACCCTAATACACTTTTTCAAATAAATTAAGAAGCTGATTTTACATTTTATATGGCAAGATAAATTACCTATAATAACAAACTTAACAAAAATCATTGAATTACATGTTTAAATGAGTAAATTTTTATTGTATATAAATCATACCTCAATAAAACTGTTAAAATTGATGAAACCACACACTCTGGTTTTAAGACTTACTATAATGCCACACCGATCAAGAGGCTGTGGAATTTAATGGCATAAGAATCAATATAGATCAATGGAATAGAACATAGTTTATAAATACACTCAAATTTATGTTTAATTTGATTTTTAACAAAGGTAATTCATTGGATAGTAGGTAGAATTTCAGAAATATTGCTGGAACAAGTAGAAATCTACACACATTTCACACCATACATAAACATTAATCAAAGACTTAAATGTAATAACAGCTAAAATTCCTATACTTCTAAAAGAGAACAGAAGAAAATCCTTGGGACTGTTGACAGAATAATGCCATCCAGTCCTTCCCCTAGAAGATAGCTACATCCTGATTCCTGACCCTGAGAAAATGCTAGTTTACTTGGCAAAAGGTACTTTGCAGTTTCGATTAAGGCTAAGGACCCAGAAATAAGGAGATAATTCTGGATTATCTATGTAAGCCCATCCTAATTAAGTGAATCCTTAAAAGTAGGGAACTTTAGGGGACAGCAGATGGCGTAGTAGTTACATCACTCCCACATGGCTGACTACCATTCAAGTCCCAGAACTTCTGACTTTAAAATCATGCCAGGCACATGTGGGTGCATGCCCAAGATCCTAGGAGGAGGATGGAGGAAAAGGAATTGTGGCATGGCCATCCCCCAGGGGGGTAATTTCTCACTTTGCCCTCTCACTGCCTCTGTCTCTGTCTCTCTGGTGAGCACATACACACTAAGGCAAACATCTCTACCCAAAAAAAATTGAAAAAAAAAAGTAGAGAACTTTCTTTGAGGTCAAAGTCAGAGAGCAATGTGACTATGGAAGAATGGTCACAAAGCTATTGCACTACTATCTTTGGAGATGGAGAAAGGAATCAGAGTAACCTGTAGAAGTTGGAAAAGGTGGGGCCAGCAGGTGGTACAGTGGTTAGAGAATTTTACTATAGGGCACATGGGTTTGCAGGAGAAGAGAGAGAGAGACAGTGAGGCAGGAAAAGGCCAGCCAGGCCACCTGCAATATAGAAGATAAGCAACACAGCTCAGCAGCTAAAGGTCAGCTAAGGTTCGAGTCCTGGATCCAGCAGCTTGAAACTCACACCAGGCATGTGTGCACAAATGCCCCAAATCCAAAATCCCATGAGAAGAATGGAGGAGAAGGAATTGTGGCATGGCCATCCTCTCTGGGAGGTTATTTCTCACTTTCTATTGTTGTAGAAATAGGACTTCCTTTAAACCAAATGTCACTTGGAGTGTAGGAGGACTCAGGTTTATTACACCTACAGATCCAGAGAGTTCAGACTCCAAGCTCTGGGCCCTGATTTGGGGTAGCATAAGAGATCATATTGGTTACTACAGGGGAAGGCAAGCACTGTAAGTAATGCAAACATGGGTGATGGATGGCACAGGGGGACAAGGCTGCAGCAGTTACAGACCATAACAAATTCCAAATTCAGCTATGTCCTTGCCCTTGGAGTGTAATGACCTCCCTCCTTAGCTGACCTTCAGCTGCCAAGCATCGTCCCCTCCTTAGCTGGCCTTCAGCTGCCAAGCATCGTCCCCTCCTTAGTTGGCCTTAAGCTGCCAAGCATCGTCCCCTCCTTAGCTGGCCTTCAGCTGCTGAGCAGCGTCCCCTCCTTAGCTGGCCTTCAGCTGCTGAGCAGCGTCCCTTCCTTAGCTGGCCTTCAGCTGCTGAGCTGGCCTTTTCCTGCCTCACTGTCTCTCTCTCCCCTCCTGCAAGCCCATGTGCCCTATAGTAAAATTCTCTCAAAAACATTTTTTAGAAAAGGCAAGAGAACAGATTCTTCCCTAGAATCTCCAGAAAGAAAGGGAAAAAAAAATTGTCAACACCTTTATTTTAACTTTGAAACTTGTGTTAGTGCTCTGACCTACAAAACAGATAGATATGTTTGTGCTGTTTGAAGTCACTAAATTATGATAATCAGTCACGGAAGCAGTAGGGACTGGTATGGTGACATTGGGTTAGGCAAGGTTTTTAAAGAGGTTATCAAGAATAAATAAATGTATAATGGAATTTATATTGCATAAATCATAGTAGAATTAAGTTGATGAAATGGACATCACTGGTACTGGAAATTTTATTATTTTTTAAGACAGGATCTATGCCATGACTCTCCTAGCTCAGCCTCCCATCCTGGATGGTAGGTGCATACTACCATGCCTAGCTCTTTTAGAGACAGGGTCTCACTGTGCTGACTGGTGAGGGGCCTCTCCTGCCTCAGTCTTCTACAGTCACTGGGACTATAGCACACCACTGTGCCTGGCATTTAGGTTGGATTAGATATAGAATCCAGGCCTTCCATTTGATCCCAGACTCTGGAACACAGATTTTTAGCCTACAGTGCTACTGAGGCTAGGCCAGGATTAAAATTTTTTACTTTTGAATGTCAAGGAAACTTAAAACACAGAAGGGGAGAACATTTTTGTAAAATACGTGTCAAGCAATGTGCTTATATTCAGAGTGTCTAAAACATACAACTTACTAAGAAGAGAAACAAATACAATACAAAATAGGCAAGGAAACTGTAAGAGACTTCAAAAACGTGATAGACAAATGGCCAATAAGTAAATAAAAAGATGATCAATGACATTTTGAGAAATACAAATTAAAGTCACAATAAGATGCCAATACTCACTCACTAGGATGAAAAAAAACTAAGAGCAACCAACACAATCAATGAGTAGGAAAGAAAAAATGTGTTATATTCACATTGTGCCTTACTATGCAGAAAGAAATCAGAATATAAAAACATATGACAGCATGGATAACCTCCCTAATACCACAGTAAGTGAAATAAGCTATACACAAGAAACTACACATTGCATGGTTCCATTTATATGGTAGAAAAGGCCAAACAATTGTGACAGAAAGCAGATCACTGGTTGCTTAGAATCAGGAATAGGGGGAGGCTATCAAGTAAATGCAAGTGCCAGAAGGAAACTGTTTAAGGCGAGAAGTTGTTTATCTTGATTATGGTGACAGTTTCATGGATTGCTCAAGTACATTATGAAAGCTTATCAAAACATTTTACTTAAAACTAGTGGGTGTTATTAAATGTAAATAAAGACTCAGTAAACAAAAAATAGAGGAATATATGCCAAATAATTACCCACTGATTATAGAATCAGTGGATTAAAAAAGAGTAAAATTAAGAATGTTTACTTCTATTTTCGACCTTCACCCACTAAGCTGTACTTCCTCTCATGTAAACCGACATTTTTTGAAGTTTTATTTCTTCTTGAAATGTTCTTTACAGTATTGATGTAAAGAACTGTTAATGAGTCCCAACCCACACAGTAAAATCAATGCCCACACTGCCAGGCAGAATTCCTTAATAATCTAAAATTGTCATAATTAATTTGGACTTCAAATTAATTATATTAATGTGACAACACATCTGCCTTAACATGAAGAGAAAAGTATCTTTGGGAGTTTTCTTTCTTACGTGCTCAGTATAAAACTGAGTATATCTACCACATTAATAAAATAATAACTTATTAATAGGTGCTTTCTAAAAGCTGATATTCTTAACAATATCAGCAACATAGAAAATGTCTGGAAAGTGATACTGTAAAGTCTGGGTTTTAAAAAATATACATATTTTATCATTTTAATCCTGATTTAAAATAATTCCCAATTCAATATTTTTTCCATTTTGTGTTAAATCTCAGAATGAGACTTTGTTAAAGAAATACTGACAACTTACTTAATAGTAAAAGGATTCGTTTAAGGTGTAAAGACAATAAAAGCACAGAGAATGGGGAGTGAGATAGCAGAAGCAATATTTCACAGAAAAGTAGAAGAAAAAAAAAAAAGAAAAGTAGAAGGATAAACAAAACCAGTAGCTATTTTAACAGAGTGAGAAAGATGATTCCTAAATTCGCAGAAGGAAAAAAAAATAAGAAGCAACCATATTTTCACTAGATCTCTAAAAGCCTTGAGAATTGGTGTCATCACCTACCTTTGGGACTGTGGAAAATTCAGTGTAAAAACAGGATTAAGTAAAAGAAAAAAACACAGGATCAGCAGGTGGCATGGTTGTTAAGGCATTGTACCATGGCTACCTCCATGGTTTGAGACCCAGACTTGATGGCTTGAAAAAATATGCCATGTTGGGTCCAGCAGGTGGCATGGTGGTTAAAAGCACTGGACCCCACATGACTGACAACAGTTCGTGTCCCAGACCTGGTGACTTGCTTTCTTACTTTCCCCCTCTCTCTCTTACTCTCTTGCTTTGTCTCTCTCTGGTCAAATTAAATCAATAATAAAGTTAGATAAAGTAGTTCTTTAAAAAAAGAGAAAAAAAATACCATACATTGTGCGTGCATGTCCAAAATCCCAAGAAGAGAATGGAGGAAGAGATTATAGAACGGCTGGCCCACCTGGGGCATGATTTTTCACTTTTCTTTTTCTGTCTGTCTTTCTCTTAGGTGAGCACACACGCTGTATAGCAGAAATTAAAAAAAAAAAAAGAAAGAAAGAAAAGAAGAGAAAAAAGAAGCAATTATATCCCTATATCCCCCGAATCTCCCTTTTTTCTTTTCTTATTTTTTGGAGAGGTTTTTGCTATAACGCACGTGCGCTCGCCAGACAGACAGAGAGAGACAGAGAGACAGAAAGCAAGAAAACCCCCCCCCAGGGGGATGGCCACACCACAATCCCTTCTCCATTCTATTCCCGGGATCTTGGGCACGCACGCACATGCGCCGGGCGTGAGTTTAAGCCACCGGGTCCAGGATGCAAACTGCGGTGGACTACGTGGGAGTCCAGCGACATAGCCATTACGCTCACTGCTGGTCCCACGAATCTCCCATTTTCAATTAGCCTTGCAACTTTCTCTCCCCAGCAAACACCCCACCACCACAACTGATACAGAAGTCTGTGGTGACCATACCCAATACTTGTGTGGGTTCTTTTCCGACACTCATGAAGAAATAGAAACATGGACAAATGAAGAGGATAATAAACAAATTCTATTAGGAAAGATTAAACGCTTCCAGCAAGGGACCAGCAGTTAGTGTAATGGCTATGTCGCTGGACTCCCATGTAGTCGACCGCAGTTCAAGTCCTGGACCCGGTATCTTAAACTCATGCCGGGTGCATGTGCGTGCGTGCCCAAGATCCCGAGAGGAGAATGAAGGAGAAGGGATTGTGGCGTGGCCACCCCCTGGGGGAGGTG
>NW_006159434.1:2467628-2483119 GCF_000334495.1 Tupaia belangeri chinensis
GTAAAGAGTACAAGCTTCCAGCGAAGTGGAAGGGGGAGCCTGAATGGGTCACCCCTTAGGGGTAGAAGTGGCCCAGTTATATAAGCCTGGACCAAAAGGAAGAAGAAAAACTACATGAAAACTATTTTTTGTCTAAGGAGATAGCAGGAAAAGAAACTTTCTTTTACCACATGCCACTGCAGGTGGGATGTGCTGCCAGGAAGTTTTGAGTTAATCATTGTCCTTGAGTTGAATAGTTTTCTCAGGACTGTAGTTAATTTCTCTATTTCTAGCCTAGTCAGCAGATGGTCCTAAATTTCAGAAACATGAAGGAAGAATGTATTGTTCAAGGTCCTTTCCTCTCCTGTTCTTCAGATCAGGAGAGATTACACTCTGGGTTCGGAATGCAGTCATGATATGAAGTGTCGGCTTTAGCTTTCATTGTCTTAAGCAGGGTGAAAAGCAGCCTTCTGTGTAAGCAAGTAGTGAGCGCTAATAATTGATTTTTGGTGAGAGCAGCAGATGATTTCTATTAAGGCTTGACTATAGCGACTCCATTTTGTCTCATATTCTCCATTCTGTGGATGCCTTAACCAGTCTACCTAGTCAGAGATCTCACTCCTGTCTCACCACCACTCAGTAGTACACTGTAGATTTATTTTCTGAAAGTAAAACAAATTTTCTGCAGTAGGGGACATAAGGAAGAATTGAACACAAAGAGTTTTATGCCCAAAACAAAGTGGGTGAACCAGTTCTGTGGATTGGTGCTTAAGGCAGTCAGAACTCACATAAGCAGCAGTGCAGTTCGAGCCTTGGACCCTGTGTCTCCAGAAAATGCTGGGTGGCATGCATGTCCAAAATCCCCAAAAGAGGGAGAGATGGAGGAAAAAGGATTGTTGGTATGATTGTCCCTATGGGTGGTGCTTTCTCCTCTTGTTCTTTATCTGTCTTTCTAGCACTCTCGGGGGAGCACACATGGCCTCTATTAAAAAAAATTAAATTAAATTAAAAAAAGATAAAAAAAAGACCAAAAAAGTAATCTTGAAAGAAATTAAGTGAAAGCCTACATATTAAACTATGTGTTCATTTTTCTTCCTCAAGTCGGTTCTTAGAAACTTGGCTCCAATAAAGTATAATTCTATCAGGATTTGGGAATAGTCTGGGAAAATAGATGATTTCGAGAAAACAAAATACTTAAATATATGAACATTATGGGTTCCCCAAAGATACAGCCCAGGCTGATCACTCTAATGTATAGTGAACAAACTGTTTTCATGAACAGAGCGTTCATGTAGTTTTTGAGTGCTCCACTTTTAATAAAACAGCAGTTATATATCATTAGATATTTAGAAAATACTCAATATGAAAGAAGGAGACACAAACAAACAAAAAAAAAACAATATTTAGGACATAAAGAAAAGGCAGGGGAGAAAAAATTTGCAAACTACAAATAATTCCTAAAGTGATCATTATATATCATTTTTATTGTGGTCACACCACAATCCTTTCTCTCCATCCTCCTCTCCGGATTTTGGGCACACATGCATACATGTAAAAAATAAGTATTGGGCACACACCCCCAGCTTGAGTCCAAGACTTGAATCACGGTCAACTACGTGGCAGTCCAGCTACATAACTATTATGCCATCTGCTGGTTCCTTTTTTTTTTTTTTTTCCCAGAGAGAGATTTTTCCTATAGGGTGCTTGCACTCACCAGTACGACAAAAAACAAGAAATCCCCCCCCCCCCGTTGGAGGAGTAGGCCACAATCCCTTCTCCTCCATTCTTCTTTCAGGATCTTGGGCAGGCACACAAACACACTGGTCATGAGGTTTAAGCCACAGTGTCTGGGACTCAAACTGTGGTCAACTATGTAGGAGTCCAGCAATGTAACCATTATGCCATCTACTGGTCCGTCTCATGATCATCTATTGTCAAAACTAGAGAAAAACTGAACAATAATAATTAAAATGTACAGCAATATTTGCTTATCTCCCAGTAAAAAAAACAATTTGATACTTGATTCATGACAAACTGTTAAAAGTATGATTTCCTACATAGGAAATCATAAATTGCTAAACAATTGTAAGATATGGAACTGCTACAATATTTTCTAAATTGATGCCATTATTTATCTATATACACCAGTAAATTTTATAGTCATTAACATTTACATAGCATTTATATTTTAATACTATACTTAATTATCATTAAGTTATGAGATTAACATGGTATATTTAGATTACAATGCCTTTTGATCTGCTGTGTTAAATTTCCTTAGGGATGATTTGCTGTTTTATAACTTCCTAAAATATTGGAAAATTTTTTAAGACTTGCTTGAAGTTTTTAAGATGTACATTCCATGTGTTGATAAATTCTGTGTTCTGTCATTCTCTTACTATCATGGCCTTAGGCTATATAAACCTTATGGAGAGCTAACTCATTGAACTAAGCACAAATTCTGCAAAGGATAAGCATTAGGAGTCATTGAAGTTTACTGAAATGAATAAAGACTCTCTCCGAAGAACTAGTTATTCTCAAAAAATCTGTGTTAGCATGTTGCCACTCTACTTATTGAAGCAGTTAAATATGAAGTAAATTATTCTTTTATTTCCTATGATGTCAATGGTCCATAAATTACATGCAGTAAAGTACCAATCTTACCAGATAACAAAGAGCAATCAGTCATTTCACCTACCTACACGCAATATTTAAAACTACAGTAAAAGAAGAAACTGTTATAATTTCCTGTTATTAATATACATCAGAAAATAATGAAGTATAATTATTGGCAGCATCACATTATTTTTATTCCTTCTCACTGTTAAAAGAACTGTTTTAGAAGCCTTATATTATTTTGCATTGAACTGCCAATTCTCATTTTCTCTAAGCAGAAAATTATTTTTAAAAATTACTATATGCACCATATCTTTGTTTACTATCTGAAAGACATATAAAGAGTGCATAATCAGCGAATATGAAAAATGAGGCAATGATATAAGAAGAGTGATAGCGTTTGCATGAGAGTTTGCAAAATAACAAATTTCAGTATCAGTGGGTTCTCCACTATATTCTTCCTCTCATTCAAGAACTGAGTACATCTTGGGAAACAAAGAACATCACATGGTGGCTGCTGTTCGGCTACAACCACAACCTTCATATATTTTAAAAGTACTTATATGGGGCTGGCAAGTGGCATAGAGGTTAAGGTGCTGGACTCCCACGTGGCTGACCACGATTAAAGTCCTAGACCTGGCGGCTTGCTCTCTCACTTTCTCAGTGTTTCTCTGGGCAAATTAAAAAAATAATAATAAATAATAAGAATAAAATGAAATAAAATAATTCTTCTAAATAATAAAAAGTACTTATATATTTTATCTCCACAACACTCTGTTGAAGCAAATAATAATGCACTGAAATCACATTACATTTAATTGTAGTATCCTCTTATATTTTTATTATTATTATTATTATTTTGGAGAGGTTTTTACTATAGGGCATGTACACTCACCAGAAAGACAGAGAGAGACAGAGAGACAGAAATGAGAAATCACCCTCCAAGGGGATGGCCACGCTGCAATCCCTTCTCCTCCTTTCTCCTCTCAGGATCTTAGGCACGCACCACACGTGCCTGGCATGAGTTTAAGCCCCCGGGTCCAGGACTCGACTACATGGGAGCCCAGCAACATAGCCATTACATTAACTGCTGGTCCCAGTAACCTCTTATATTATTGCATAATTATGTATTGTGTTATCCTACACTATTGCTCGAAATGACCTGCAAAGGAAGTCAAGGTTGGCAATTCCAAAGTATTTGCTTCTTTAACTCAAGGTGAGTAATTATTTAAAACTAGAGAGGTTCAATAAGTTTAACCTATTAAAAGAAAATTAAAAAAAAAAAAACAATGTGTAGAGAAATAGTTTCTGCTGAAAGAATTCAATAATAGGAGGAAAAAAGTATCTGCTTAATATGGTATTTTAAGAAGTGCATAGAAAATGGAATTAAGAGGAACTAAAATGGAATTTGGTGCAAGTTATTTGGTAGCAAATTTCTTTGAAATTTATGCATAATTTTTGGTAATATGCGTTTTTTGAAAGCCTTTTTTACTTACTTTAGGATTTCAATTGTATAATGATATTTAATTCTCATGGCTTGAAATACCATCAGGATGCCGATCATTCATAAATTTGTATCTCTTGCCTGGATCTTTACATAAAATTAATACTCATCCAAACTGCCTGCACATCTCCACATGGATGCCTAAGAGTCATCTTAAACTTAATGATCAATAGGAGTGAACTGACTCCTTCCACCACCCCCCGAATCCTTGTTTTCCTGATTTATTTCCCATATCCAGAATGACTATATAATGTAGTATTCAACTCTGGGCACTTCTGAGAATGAAAGGATGAGGTTAATAGTAACTCTACACCACTTTATGTAAACCAGGACTCACCTCAGTATACACTAACTTCTTCCATTCCTCTCCAAAGTCTAAAACCTTGGAACTACTCCTGTAAAGTTTATCAGAAAATTTCTATTTCAGGATTAGATTACTTTTCTCTGCCACCAGAGCTACTCACATAGCTCTATAGTTTGAAATCTAGATTATTGCAGCAGGCTTCTAAATGGTCTCTTGCCTCCACCTTATCCCCTCTAACATTTATTCTTTTTGTTTTCTTTTTAACGTTGGATGGTGCATGGGCACAAGGAAGAGAGAGAGAGAGAGCAAGCGAGCGAGCGAGCAAGCATCCCTCAATGGGGAGGGACTAGTCATGATACAATTGTGTGCGTGTGTGTGTGTGTATGTTATTTTTTTCCTTCTTTTCCTTTATTTCAGCATTTCCTCAAGATCCTGGGCACATGCACATATGCCCAGCATTTTTTTTTAAACCAGTGTTGAAACCCTGAGGTTGGGATTCAGAACATGATCTGCCATGTAGGATCTGGATCTCTCTGCATAATGCTTAACATTGAACTATGGGGCCAGCCCTGCAATCTGTTCTTAACACAGTCTCTGACATAATCATTTAAAAATATAAATCATACCATATTGCTCAAAATATTTAAATAGAGGGACTAGAAGTTAGCGTAATGGCTGTGTAGCTGGACTCCCGTGTAGTCGACCATGGTTCGAGTCCCAGACACGGCATCTTAAACTCACGCCCGTGCCCAACATCCTGAGAGGAAAATGGAGGAGAAGGGATTATGGCGTGGCCATCCCCCTTGGGGGATGATTTCTCGCTTTCTGTTTCTGTCTGTCTGGCGAGCACATGCGCCGTGTAGCAAAAAACTCAAAAAAAAAAATTTAAATGGTTCCCATGATATCAGAATATAATTAGGTTTCACAAAATAGACAAGATCCAACATTTTCTGCTACTCTCCCAATCCATTACCTCTTTGCCTTCAGTTATTGCTATTCTCTCCCCTTTGTTCACTCTGGTCCAGCCATACTGCTACTTTTCTGTTCTTTGACAATCCAGGCACATTTCTGTCTCAGGGACTCTCCACTTGTACCTTCTCTTGTTCTGTCATTCCTCAGGTACCCTCATGGCTCAGTACCTCACTTCATTCATATTGCATCATTGGGAGGCTTTCTATGTATTCCTTGTTTATCACTTTTTTATTTATTTTTGAAATGTTTGCTATAGGACACATGCACTTGCTAGAGAGACAGACAAAGAGTGAGAAATCATCCCTAACGGGGTTGGCCACACTGCAATCCCTTCTCCATTTTCCTCTCAAGGTTTTGGGTACGCATGCACATGTGCCTGGGGTGAGTTTCAAGCTACCAATCTGGGACTCAAACCATGGCCAAACATGTGGGAGTTCAGTGCCTTAACCACTATGCTACCTGCTGGCCCCTATGTACCCTGTTTAAATTGTATTCATGACTGTCAGGCATGGTACCTGATATACTCACTTATTTGTGCTTTGTCTGCAACCCAGTGCTAGAATGTTAGCTCCCAGAGGGTGTGAATCTTTGCCTTTTGGTTCTCTTCTCTGTCTTGAGGACATGAAACAGTATCTAAAATGACAAAGTAAAAGCACTTTTAAGGAAAAAGTGAATGAATGAATGAACAAGTAATAATTATACAGAAGATATATACACTAGCTACCAGGTATAGATGAAAGACTATAGATACAGAATTAGATTTACGATAATGTTATTTTGTTTTAATAAATTATGATCAATGAAGATAATACTTACACTATTTTGTGTGACTGTTTTTCTCTTTCTGGTAAAATGGAAATTTGCTCAATTTCAGTAATAAAAATTATTAAACATGTACAAACACAACACACACATACACACGAGTGTTAAATTCAATTTTGTACCTGGAGAAGCTTGATTATTATATGTAAATAATATCAAATGCCAAAACACATCTGAATACTATCCCTCACCATTTCTTCTCATATTAAAAATTAAGTATGTAATATGTATGTGTGGCTTCTTTTTCAGTATATATTTGTTTTGAACCGATAGATCAAGAAAGTCACTAACCATTGCAACATTATAATTGCTTGAATTTTAGAACATCTTAAGGTGTAAATACAGCGTTATAATGGTAAGGACTTTCTACCAATTAAAAAATGCAGATCCGCTAGTATCTTCCAACCTGGCTCAAATATATCAAAGTGTTAAATTATATTTAACAAAAATTTATCAGATAATTTTCAAGTAGAAAAGCAGATTTCCTCTGACTTATCATTCTGTAACAAAAGAATGTGCATTGAAGAAAGACACTCACCGTAAAGAATATCAAAAGATCTGCTAACATCGTAATCCTTGACACATAAATATGTCTTTGATTCCTTAAAACATTAACACATACAAAAGAATTCTCACCTTAGAAGGTAGAAAAGTAAATAATTAATCAAAGAAACTATAATAACAGACTCTCTATAGGGAATTAGAAACATTGACCCTAAACTTCTGAATCTACTGATAGATAAATAATGTGATTTGTATTGTTAAAAGATAATAATGACAACAGATTTTTAAAAATATATTTGAAGTGAAATTCACCTATGAATGTCATAATGGTAAAAATGTAATTAGAAAACACTTTAATATTGATGCAAGAAAAAAATTCATTTTCCTCAATGTAAACACAAGCTATAAAATAGTATCACGTATTGACAAACAACACTGAAGAAGAAAAAATATAAAAGCAATCTTACGTTCTTTATTGTTTTTCCCAAATACTACACAAATATGAAGACCCCTAATATTTAGAATGAATCTCTTACAACAGATGTTGCTATAAGAAAAGGTAATATTTTCTTCACTTTTTGTTTGATAAAATCTTACCACATGTGGAATTTTCATGGATTTCACAAGGCGGTATCAGCGATCCAAACTCAAACAGAGAGATTATTCTTGGAGCAAAAGACCTTACAATTCATTTAGTTTCTATTGTCAAAGAATTTCAAGAACGCATTTGTCTGGGCAGAGTCTCATCTCTCCAGGATTGGCTTAGGTGTGGTCTAAATGTGCAGTTGACCTCTCAAGGTCACTTCCAGATTTATGAGCTTGTGAAATTCCTTAAAGCCATTTCTTTTCCAGGCTCTCAACTGATTCGACTTTCCTTGAGTGAGATGAAAAAAGCCTTTGTTCATGCTCGAAGGAAAGCAGATCACTGAATACTGTTTCTTCAGTGAAGTTGAACAATTCAGAACTCTTTTGATTAATGCAGAAGTGCTAAGAGCAGTCCTCCCTAACGTGTTGCTATGATATTCAAACCATGCCACATGCTGCTGAAAGGTTCCTGTCTAAATGCCATAGGATGGGTTAAAACATGCTCACCCCAGGCAATTCTTTCCAGAACAATTAGGGCCTACTGTGATTCCAAAAAACACAACTTTGCTTCTTTCTCCCTCTGGATTGCGCTGGTCCAAAAAATCAGCTTCTATAATTTTAGCCTATAGAAATAGACTTGTTTTCCTCCACAAATATTTAGAGAACAAGCACTATGTCTCAGGTGAATACATGTCTACTCTAATCAGAAAGTAACATCAGAATTCTAGTTTTTTTCCCCCTGAACTATTACCATTATTGCAACTTGCTCTTAAAAATTCCTTGTAGACTAAGATGGGATAAAAATATCAATTGCGGTTCACTAATACCATCTACCCACTTATTTCCGGGAGACATGGTATGAAATCCAATCTGAAAAAACAAAAAGTATTTACATATGTTATTGGCAAACAGAACTATCCATCTCTGCAGTATATATTTAATTTCATGAAAACAAATAGCATCAGCAATAAATCACTATGATAAAAACAATTATGCAATTTCCTTGCAAAAGTTCAACATTCTCATTACTTAGGTTAGAAAACACCGCACATCAAAAAAAAAAGTATGTGAATCGCTATCTTTTTTAAACAAATCACAGATGAATTCAAAATAATTATATCATTCCCAGAATCTTGGCAAACTACCTGAAGTGTATGGCTATAATTTGTATTTTCTTAAAAGAAAGGTCATTATGACATAAATAAATAAGAATGTTTATGCTTCATAGTCTTAATAATATAAACACAAGTCTTGGAAAGATAAATTCTTTTTTCTTTTTTGAGAAGTTTTTGCTATAGGGTGCATGTACTCACCAGAAAGACAGAGAGAGAGACAGACAGACAGAAAGTGAGAAATCACCCCCCAGGGGGGATGGCCACGCCACAATCCCTTCTCTTCCATTCTCTTCTCGGGATCTTGGGCACGCATGCACATGCGCCTGGCGTGAATTGAAGCCACTGGGTCTGGAACTCGAACCGAGATCGACTACGTGGAAGTCCAGCGACATAGCCATTACGCCAACTACTGGTCTGATCCCTGAGAAGGATATATTCTTAAGAAGAGCTCAACCAAAATGCCTAAAATTGGTTCAGTGATAATTATTAAAGTTCTATAGCTTTTATAACTTACTCTGTATGATTTACATCCAAATTTTTGACTGAAATAGGAAAGACTATACCTGAGTTTGTCTTAAGATGTTTTCAGCTAATACGAGGCTCATCTTATAGATATTTTTTCCAATATATTTAACATCATTATCTATTACATATTATAGTAGATGTTATATAATGTTTTTAATTATATGTAGGTAATATAAAATAAAGAAAAAAGTAATTTTGGTAAAAAATTTGAAATATCAAATTTACCATCTTAATCATTTTAAGTATGCCATTTAATAATGTTAAACATATTCACATTGCTGTGCAACAGATCTCTAGAAATTTTTCATCCTGAAAAACAAAGTTTGATAACTACTTTGCACCTCCTGATTATTTTCCACTATGAAAAGGCAACGTTGTGCTCCTTTCTCTGGCAGGGAATGGACATGCCATCTGGCTTCCTGTTACGTATGGAGGCAGAGAGAAGTGGGCCCTGGCTCCCATATCTTCAGTGCCAGTGGCTTCTCGTCATTAAATTTATAGGTTTTAAATATAAGATATTATTCAATCCAATGTCCCTTAACACAAAATCATCTGAGTTTATAAAATGTCATCAATTAAACCAAGAAACCTTTTATCCAATTAGTGAGTGGGCTAAATCTAAGGTACTACTCTTTTTGGGGGGTGAGTCTTTCACTAGACTTACAGCCAAAAGACAAATCAAAATAGTCTCACGGCTCTATTTGTAGGCATTAAATTATCTCGGTACTACATGTAAGAGCAGATAGAGCCTCATAGCTCAGCCTATATTTCAAACAACCTATGGGTATAATTTTCCCCTTCTTTATTTAGTTTGGTGGTAGTCTATATTTTATCCATCTAATCTGTTTGCTGCATGTTTGAGAAGCAGTTTATCAAATAAACTCCCACTGCCTTTGCTTCACCTGCTTAATTCCTTTATTCAAACACGTGTTAATTATTTATTTTTGTTCTAAGTTGAAATATCCTGAGACTGGTTGGTATTTCTCTTTTGTTAGCCTCTTATTGCCCTCTTGGCACAGTATTTTGTACAATCAATCATTTTCTTTTAAAAAGTTTGTTTATTTGTTTATATTTGCTAGAGGATGTATGTGCTTGTCAGATAGATAGACGCAGAGGGAGAGAAGAAAGGGGACAACCTCCCCGCCTCATGGATTGCGATCATGCTGCAATTCCTTCCCCTCCATCTCTCACTTTGGGATTTGTGGCACTCACATATGCACGCACATGTGCCTGGTATGTTTTTCAGGTCTGAGATTAGAACTACACAGTTAGCCATGTGGGATTCAGCCTCCTTAACCACCATGCCACTGTCTGGCCCAATGTTTATTTTAATTTGCCAGAGAGCATGTGTGGTGGCCAGAAAGAGACAGTGAAAGGAAGAGGGAGAAATCACCTGTCAATGGGACATAGTCACATGACAATCCATTCTTTTCCATTTCTCCATCTTAACTGTATTTTTGTCATGCATGCACCCATGCCCAGTGTATTTTTCAAGGCACTGGGCGTGGGATTTGAACCATGCAGTAGGCTATCTGGGATCTGGCTCCCTTCACCACTATGCTATGGTGCCACCCCAATCAGTCATTTTCAAAAGGCTTAAATACTTAATTTTGACACACTTTCACATCTACTGGTTTAATCACAAATGAGAGCTAGCATGTCCATCCCTAGCAGCTTTTGTGTGTGATGGCCTTCTTCATTCTGCTTACCTTTTAATCTTGAGATAAACTGCAAATAGAAAAAAAACTGACTTTAATGCACCTTTTAAATCTATTCTAGTAAAAAAGAAAAAAAAGCCCAACCGTCAGTCAGAAAAGTATGTTCTACCATGGCCATTCTTATCTTAATAATGGAAGAACTATGACAAGTGATTTTCTAGGCTGAAGAACCCCAACACTTCTAACCAGACAAAACAGTGCATGTTCCAGAATTCCGGAGGTTGGCATAGGATCCCTTGGGGAATTCTGTCAGTCATTTCTGATTATAGAAGACAGGCAAAAAAAAAAAAAAAAGCGTAATCATGTTAAAAAGTATGTGTCCTAGAAGGAAGTAGTTCATTTGATGCTAGGATTTGAGGTGCATGAAACAAGTACTAGTGATATTTGGAAACATGAAGGATTAGGAAAGATACTATAGAAAAAAATGAGACTTTACTGGGCAAAGAAAGAAATATATTTATGAAAAAAATTTAAAACTTGAGGTTAATAACAAGTATTAACTGTCAAGAGCAAAGGATTTTCAGTAGTCATAATGAGAAATAAATGTGTGGGTTAGTATATCAAGTGCCTTCAATGACAGACTAAAGAATATCAAGATGTCATAAGTTGTAAAATAAATGAGTAGATAAGAACAGCAGAGATGGTGGGATGAGAGGAATATTTTGTCCTCAAAAGAGCATAAAGATGTTTAATACTAATTTTTTCCTTCCCACTCAAACTAGTTCATAAACACCTAAAATCATTAATGATATTTTCCTTCCTAAATAGTACAAAAATGGCATAAGGTACAAGGTAATGGTTCTCTTTGAAGAAGAGTCTGTCTTTACTGTAAAAGGAGAGCAAAGATCAGACTCTTGTTTTTAAGACTTCCAAAGTGATTAAAGTAATTTCCACAAATCCCTATTCTTCATAGGATTATTTTAGATTTCAAAATAATGTGTACTTGAAGGGACTTTCTAATTTACTAAAACCATTTCCTTCTTTCTTTCTTTTTTGTTTTCATTTTATTTGTTTAATGCCAGAGGGCTGCGTGCTTGCTATAGAGAGATGGGCAAGGAGAGAAATCATTCCATAATGGAACATGGTCATGGTACAATCCTTTTCTTCTATTCATTTTTCCCATCAGAATTTTGGGAACACATACACATGATATGGTTGTCAAGCCACTGTGGCCAGGACTCAAACTGTGGTCAGTCATGTGGGAACCAGCTCCCTTAACCACTGTGCTATATTGCTGGCCCTAAGATCATTTTTTTTTTTTTTGCTTTGATTTTCAACAACTCTGTAGTTAAAAGCTGGCATTTTGTGTCCAGTGACCTGTGACCTAAGTCCTCATTCCAAATCATGTTTTTTAACAAGTCACTTATGCAGGTTTTCTAGCCTGTTTATGTCACCTGGAAAATTTATTTCATTCGAGATCTATGAAACCATCATTTTAGATGATTGAAAGCTCCATCTGGTGTCTATACATCTCGCTATCCCTGTCCAGGTTGATTCAGCTTATGTCTCTTTATTGCACCACTGAAATTAAAATTCTAATGGATAAAGCATATGATTAGAATACCTGTCTCTCACTTCCTTGAAGGCATTGTTTAAGAACAAATATAAGAGAAATGTAGGATTTTAGCTCTTCAGTAGGAAGTTTCTTCATAAATAAGAAAGATGCCTACAGAAACACACAACGAAATTTCATCTAGCAATTTTCTCTCTGAAATATTTGCTTTACACATATGAACATTTAAAAATAAGCATGGTGATAATTAACTGCATAAATAAGACTTTAATTCAGGAATTTCAACTATTTTTCAAAAAATCTAATTTGTATTAAAATATATATCTCCTCCTTCAATTTGTCTTCCTCTTTAGTCACACACATATATAGGTACATTCACACATATACGTGTGTATGTATATATTTATGTACCTTTTATAAATCTACATGATAGTCTAAAACTACATGTCAAGTTATTACAGAGAATTTAGTTTGCTGCTTTGTAATAGGCATTTTTTATACAATGTTCTCTTTCTTTAAAAAGTTCTTATTAGGCATGACTTGGATGTAAAGTAAAATCAGTTGAGCTAAATCTCTAAATTTAATATTGTTTTGACAAAAGTCTGTTAACTGACCCAGAACATTCTGATAATAAAACATCTTTTCTTTTGGATATGTCTTTTAAATATAGGGACAAAATGTGAGAACAATTTCCTTGAGGATTAATTCATTTCAGTTAGAACTAATTTAAAGTTTTAAAATATTGAGCTGCTATGTAATTCATTGATGACATTACAGACATAATATTTTTTGTCAGGGTACATGAAAGGATAAATACAATGTTAAACTTACAAAAAAAGGACATGGGTAAAATGTTACCTGTATTACTAGACAAATGTTATGTCCTTGGTCACAAGTTATTTGCATTTTACACATTGTAGATGTAGAATTTGTAATCAGTTACTATCCCTTACTTTTCTTTTATAGGAAAGTCTTGGTAATTATGCTTTTCTAGCTATGGAGCTTTGATCTAATCCTGTAACATATGACAAGAAAACTACTCTTTAGTTTAAGATGAGAATGGAAGGAAACTATTGTAGAAAAAGGGGAGAGGAATAAGTCGATGTTTCTTTCCCAAGCTTCAAATGTATTGCGTGAGCAAAAGTTTCTCCATTTTTTTCCCCAAGATTTTTTTTTTTTAATTTGGGAAAAATAAGCAGTATGTGAATTTTCAAACAATATAGAATATATTCTGCAATGTGACAGGAATGGCTTTTCATTTCACCATGACCCTCTGTGGCATACTAGCCATCTTGACAGATTAACTATATGACCTTTGCAAAACACTATAAATAAGCACTCCACTCACTAAAGATATTTGTTCCAACAGCCTTGAGCTTTCACACATTCCCTACTCATCTTGCCTAAGACATTGGTGATTGCCACTAGACTGGATTAAATTTTCCAATTAAAAGACACAGATAGGGGCCAGCAGGCAGTGTGGCACTAGTCGGCCACATGACTACTGCTATTTGAGTCCCAGACTTGGTGGCTTGAGAATCATGCCAGACACATGTGCTTGCATGCCTAAAATCCTAGAAGAGGGAAGAGAAGGGATTACGGTCTAGCCATCCTCCATGGAGAGTGAGTTCTCATCTTCTCTCACTCTGTCTGTCTCTGGTAAGTGCACACGCTCTATGGCATAAACCGTAAAAAAAAAATACTAGATTGGCTGCATGGAAAAAAAAAAAAAAAAAACAGAAACCCTCTACTTGCTGCTTACAAGAAACACACCTCACTGATAAAGACATATGTACACTATAAGTAAAGAGCTGGAAGAAGATATTCTATGCAAACAGAAGTCAAAAAAAGGAGTCGTGATATTGATATCAGACAAAATAGACTTCAAGACAAAAACTGTAAAAAGAGACAGAGAAGGACACTATACAGAACTAAAAGGGCTAGTTCACCAAGATGATATAACTCTTACAAATACTTGTGCACCCAACATTGCACCCATATGTGTGAGCAAAAGACTGCTGGATCTAAAGGGAGAGAGAGACTGCAGCACACAAATCATTAGAGATCTCAGCACCCCACTCTCCTCTGGACAGGTCATCTTGACAAAAACTAAGCAAAGAGATATCTATGGTTTTTAGGTATCTAAAAACCATACATCAAATGGACTTGACAGATATCTATAGAACATTTCACCCCCAAATCACGAAATACACATTCTTCTCACCTTCACAGGGAACATTTTCAAAGATTGACCATATGATAGGGCACAAAAGAAGCCATTACAAAATCAAAGGCATAGAAATTATAGCCTGTATCTTTTCCAGTCATAGTGAAACTCGAAATTAACTGCAGAAAGGACCCTAAAACATACACAAGCACATGGAAACTAATCAACTTACTCCTGAAGGACTCCCTAGCCACTGAAAGAAGTAAGACTGAAATCAAAAGATTCATTGAAACCAATGATAACCGCACGAGTTTTCATAACCTATGGGACAAAGAAAATACTCACAAGGAGGAGGGTCATAGCAATTAGTGTACATGAGAAAAAGATGGAAAGATGGCAAATAGATAACCTAACAACACATCTCAGGGAACTAGAAAAACAGCAACAAAGGTGTAGTTGTTACGTTGCTGGACTCCCGCAGAGCCGACAGTGGTTTGAGTCCCAGACCTGGGTGGCTTGAAACTCACGTTGGGCATGTGTGTCCAAGACCCTAGGAGAACGGAGGAAAAGGGGTTGTGGCATGGTCATCCTTCCTGGGGAGTGATTTCTCACTTTCCCTCTCACTGTCTCTCTCTGGCAAGTGCACACGCCCGAAGGCAAAAATCTCTAAGAAGGGGCCGGCAGGTGGCATGGTGGATAAAGGCGCTGGATTCCCATATGGCTGACGACCACCGAGGTTTGAGTCCTGGACCTGGCGACTTGCTTTCTTGGTCTCCCTTTCTCTCTTTCTCACTGGGGGAGTGATTTCTCACTTTCCCTCTCACTGTCTCTCTCTGGCAAGTGCACACGCCCGAAGGCAAAAATCTCTAAGAAGGGGCCGGCAGGTGGCATGGTGGATAAAGGCGCTGGATTCCCATATGGCTGACGACCACCGAGGTTTGAGTCCTGGACCTGGCGACTTGCTTTCTTGGTCTCCCTTTCTCTCTTTCTCACTGTCACTGTCTGATCAAATTAAAGAAATCATAATAACAAATGGAATTAAATAAATAAATAACTCTTTGAAAACAAAACAAAAACTTTTAAAAAAACAGCCACTATTATTTGTCATGATAATTAACCGGTCATCCCCACAGGAGGGTAAGATGAAAGAGAGACAAACAAAAAAAA
>NW_006159434.1:2483165-2493677 GCF_000334495.1 Tupaia belangeri chinensis
ATAATAAGAGTACATAGTGAGATGATGGGTGATTACATGGAGAAAAGTCAGAGGAAAAAAAAAAAAGAAAGGAGGTGAAAGAGATTAAAAAAAAATACTTATTCTACTTTTCTACTTTATAATTTTGTATTGAAATGACTCAACACAAGCCCCAAAACTCACATTAATTCTCACTTGGTTATTTCCATTTCTGAAAGCATTTATGTTCAGCCTAGAAAAGTTTATACTAAATCATATTTGATATCAATTCATGCTTAGTTTAGTTGACCTATGTTGTGCTATTGTCAGAGAAGGAACTACATTTAGGTGATTTTATTTGACTTCTATGGTGTTTTATTGTTTTGTTTTGTTTTTTAAATCTCTAGAATTTGCATATCTTTACATGGTGATTGTAAAGTTAACTTTCTCACCACTTCCTGTGTCTTATAACCTGCCAGGTTCACTCATTTACTTGTCTCAAGCCTGAAAGCACTTGTCTTTCTTCTCATGATTTATCATTACTGGTTTGCATTATTATTCCAGTCCCAGAACATTATAGACACGAACATAGAAAGATATTAAATCTTACCTTTGTGAGCATACTTCAACAAGTCTTTCTTATCAAGGACTCTTAGAACTTTGAAGTACCATGAAACACAATCTACAAACATGCTTATATTTCTTTGGTTGCTGGCTCGCTGATCTACTGACCCAATTCTCACCTTCTAATGAAGAATCTGGAAACACTCCAAATTGCATTATGGAAGGTGCTGTGTTGAGAGTGTCAGAGTGTGGAGAAATCACTCCCCACACCTTGAAATGACAAAATGATGACTAATTCCAAATGCCTCACTGCTATATGGCCTTTCCAATTATTTCTTTTATTACTGTCCAGAAATCCCTATTATAGGGACCAGCAGATGGCATGGTGGTCAAGGAGTTAGACTCCCACATGGCAGATCATGGTTTGAGTTCCAGATCTAGTGGCTCACTTTCCCACTTTCTTGCTCTCTTTCTCTCTCTGGTGAGTGCATGTAACCTAGAGCAAATTAAAACTAATAATAATGAATAAAATTGAGTAAATGCATCTTTTTAAAAATAAAAAAAGAGGGACCAGTAGGTGGCATAGTGGTTAAGGCACTGGACTCCCACATGGCCAACTGCAGTTTGTGTCCTGGACCTGGAGGCTTGAAACTCACACCAGGCACAAGTATGTGTATGCCCAAAAGCCTGAGAAGAGAATGTAGAAGGGGTTGTGATGTGAACATTCCTCCCATGGGGGTGATTTCTCACTTTCTCTCTGTCTGTCCAGAGAATGCACTTGCTCTATAGCAAGAGAAAAAAAAAAAAACCTTACTCTAAAAAAAAAAAGAGAAATCCCTGTTATGTATATGACCTCTGGAAATGGTAAATGTTGTAGCAATTCAGATAGGTGTATGCTCCATGTTTTTTTTTTTAATGTTTTTGGTAAATTGATACTACTTTTCATGGAAATATATAAAAGTTCCTTTCAGAAACTATACTTTAAATAAATATTTTATGAACACATCAGGGATGACAAATTTCAACTTCTGTCCACTTATGGTCTTGGCTGGACTCTAGAATTAACTTGACATAAACTAATGTAAAATAAGAAAGTATGCAAATTTACTTAATGTAAGTTTAACATGGGATAGGAGTCTGCATAAGGAAGTGAAGATCAATAGAAGTACAATAGTTAGAGTCAAACACTTACACATTGAATTTGACAAAGAGTAGCAAGCTGTGGAATATGATATGGCAAAAAGGCCTGGGCTAAGGTAGATAATTGGGTAGAGAAGTGACTAGGAAGTTGAAGGTTAGTTTAAGAAAGTTTATTTGCACAGAATGAACTCAGTTTGAACTTTCATTCCTTAAGGATAGCAATATTATTCTTCTTGGTACTGAGAGAACATTTGTCAGATAGTAAATTTATCTCTTGCTTTTAAGACGCAGATGAAGGTTAGAGTGACCTTGTTCCTATTGCTTTTTATATTTTTAAGTGCCTTTAATTTAAAAAAGTAAAGATGCCATATTTGGGGGGATGATGTATTTTTAAATCTCTCAATATATGTATAAGAAGCAAAATGATAATATTAAATTAATTATTAACAGTAGCTATCAGATGATGATGTCTACAATGGTAATTGTAGTCAAATAGGAAAAGACTTTGGCCATAACCACCATAAGTTATTTCTTTTTATTTTTTATTTTTTATTTTTTTTATTTATATTTTTTTTGGAGAGATTTTCACTGTAGGGCGCGTGTGCTCGCCAGACAGACAGAGAGAGACATAGAGACAGAAAGCGAGAAAGTACCCCCCAGGGGGGATGGTCACGCCGCAATCCCTTCTCCTCCATTCTCCTCTCGGGATCTTGGGCACGCACGCACACGCGCCCGGCGTGAGTTTTAAGCCACCGGGTCCGGGACACGAACCGCGGTCGACTACGTGGGAGTCCAGCGACATAGCCATTACGGTAACTGCTGGTTCCCACCACCATAAGTTATTTCTGACTTACACAATATTAGATGTGGAATTCATATACCATATCACATATGGAATTTTCACTCTTTGTTCTAAAAGTAGCATGTCAGATTATTCTAAAATTAATATTTCTCAAGTTATGTTCTGTGGAATATTCATTTCATTCGGATCTGTCAGGTGGAAAAAGTTGATGTGCAGGTTGATTGATTACAAAGAGCAAGAAAATTTGGGAAATATTACATACTCAGTAGCCTTGAAAATTCCTGCAATAAAGACATTTTTATTAGCAGAATTTCACAACTTATTGAACTAAACACTTTAATATTTAATAACACATAGTAATATCTATATTGCTTTGGTAAACATATTCTTCAATGAAATTCTTTCCTGTGAATATAGAATGATATATGCTTTAAATCATGTAATTGCTAGAACTGAAAAATTTCTTAGTTTCTGTTTATTTCAACTCCTTCATTTTACAGATAAGTAAATTGATATCCAATTCAATCCCTTTTTTAATTATTTGGTTTGTGTAACTTTTATAAAAGGCAATGTTCTTAGCACTTTGCAAACATTATACTGAATGGCCCTTATAATTCCATATGATAGATATTATTACCGTTATACCCATTTTACAAAATAGAAAACTGAGGCTCAAAGAAGTTGTGTTACACATTTAAAGCAATGAAGCTGTTAGGTAATAAGGCCAAAGTTTTGGTTTAAAACCAAAACTAACTTTATAGCATGCATTTTAAAACAACAGCTTTATGGAAATATAATTCTCATACCATGTGTTACCTCCATTTAAAGTGTACAATTCTAAAATGATTTTTAGTATAGTCACAGAGTGTAATCCATCACACTATCGAATTTAGAACATTTCACACCCTGTAAAGAAATGCTATACTCATTAGCAGTTATTTCCAAATGCTCCCACCCCACCCTCAGCCCTAGGCAACCACTAATCTGTCTTCTGTCTCTAAATAAGTAACTAATCTAGAAATTTCACATACATAGAATAAATGATCCTTTATGACTAGCTTCTTTCACTTACCATAATGATTTCAAGGTTCATCCATACTGTGGTATATATCAGTACTCCATTATCTAATTAATTTATTTATTTTTGTATTTATTAGAGAGGTTTTTGCTATTGTGCATGTGCACCCACCAGAGACACAGAGAGACAGAAAGCAAGAAATCACTCCCTGGGGGTGGCCATGCCACAATCCTTTCTCCTCCATTCTCCTCCTGGGATCTTGGGCATACACATACATGCGCTTGGTGAGAGTTTGAAGCCACTGGGTGTGGGACTTGAAACACAGTCAGCCATGTGAGAATCCAGTGACGTAACTGCTACGCCTTCTGCTGGTCACAGTATTCCATTTATTTTTGTTACCAAATACTACTCCATTATATGGATATGCCACATTTTGCTTACCCATTCATCAGTTGATGGACATCTGTATTGTTTTTACCATCTGACTACTATGAACAATGCTACTAAGAATATTTATGTTCAAGTTTTTATATGGACATATGTTTTAGATTCTCCACATGTAAGTTGCTGGTAATTGAATGATGAATAATTTGAGGAGATTCCAGACTGTTTTTCAAAGTTTTTTCACCATTTTACATTCCCACCAGAAGTGTATGAGGGTTTTCATTTCTCCACATCCTCATCAACACTTGTTATTGTATGACTTTTCTATCCTAATCATCCTGGTGTATTCAATGTAGTATCTCATTATAGCTTTGATTTACAATTCTCTGGTGGTTAATAATACCGAGAACCTTTTCATGTGCTTCTCATGCATTTACATACATTCTTTTCAGTCATGTCTATTCAACTTCTTCACCATTTAAAAATTTGATTGTCTTTTTGTTGTTAGGACATAAGTGTTCTTTATATAGTTTAACTACAACTCTATTATCAGATATATGATTTGCAAAACTTCTCTCATTCTGTGGGTTGTCTTGTCATTTTTTTGATAGTATCTTTTGAAGTTCAAATATGTTTACCTTTGCTGATATACAGCCTATTATTTTTTCTTTTATGACATGTGCTTTCAATGTCATATTTAAGAAATTTTTCTACTCCCAGATTATGAAAATTTACACCTATGTTTTCTTGTAAGCATTTTATAGCTGTAACCCTTGTATTTATATATTTGATCTGATTTGAGTTTTTTTTTGTATATAATGTGATGTAGGGGTCTAACTCCACTCATTTGCACATGAATATCCACTTTTTTCAGAACCATCTGTTGAAAAGAAGACTGTACAGCACCATGGCGCACATTCCTTACACTTCACAACACCTACACCTAATCACTCTGTCAGCTAAATAACACCCTGGAAACTAGAAACAAATTGCCTATACTTAGAGAAATACATACCGATGAAAATTCTAGTAAAGAATTGTAAGTTGTTTTTGTATGTCCTTACTCTTTTCACTGCACATTTATCATCACTTTCTCATTTGATCTTCATAGCAGCCTGAGATGTTTTATAAATATGTCAAAAAGGAAGGAAGATGAAAGTTAGAAAATGCGAGTGACTTGCCAAGGACATAACAATAATTGCATCATAGTTGATACCTTCTGCTTTCTATCCGGCATTACAGTAGAGTAAGAACCAGAGCTTCATTGATACAAATACAGGGCCGTAAGAAAGAAAAACCTCACTAAATTTACAATTGTCAACTTCTTCACTTCATCCTTTCCCAAAATAGTTACTATCCTATATGGTGTAATTTTAAAGTAACAATGAAATATATCTTATTAATTTTCTTACTATAATCCTTTAAAAAGTATTATCACTTTAAATGTGTTTCATACAATAGTTATAAGCTGCAGCTTAATCCAGAAAAACAGTGTGCATCTACCAGAAGGAAGTAATAGTAGTAATTAATGAGCTCCTTATAATATACCTGACATTGGTCTTAGCCCTTTACACTGAATATCTTATTTGATATTCATAAAAGTTCTTTGAAGTGTTATCAATGTTTAGATTTTTATAGGAGAGAACACACATAACTTCTAGGGTAGTATTTATATAAGTAAACATATTACTAAAAGAAATGCTTAAGAAATAAATAAAAAGGAGCCCTCTAAATAAAATATACTTGACCACCATAGAACATCTTGACACTAAAAGTTTTAAGATGCATTACACATCATTTCAAACGTTAAAACGCAGATGTGCTTATGTCATTATTTAACCCCAATAACAAGATCCTTCACAACCATCTCATTTAATTCTCAAATCTTGCGATATAGTAATTATTATCCCTATAGATGAACAAATTGAGATTCAGTGGGTTTGAATGATTTGAACTAGATAAAAGAACTTCACTCCAAAGTTTCAACTTCCACTTTAAATATATCCTCATATTCCATTTTATTAGTCTATCATTTCTCTTCTATTTCAGTTCTATTCTCAGCCTTTCGGAGTCATAATTCAATCTTTCCCATTCATTTACCCCTTCGACCTCTATGATGAATCTGTCCACTTATGAGTCAGAGTTTATCAGAATGTACCACTCATGGCACTCTCCATAATATCATTTTAAATCCCATACTGGGCCTGGAGAACATATTACAAAATATTTTGTGCCCCACAGAGTAAGAAATGTAGGTCAAAGCCCATAGGTTAGGTATGCTGCTGTAACTTTTATCTGTTCTCCAATTAGGAGAAAAACAATTAAATTTTATATGCAATTCAATGATCTTTAAACACATCCTGAAAGCTAAAATGTAAAAGGACTAATATTAAATTCCTGACAACTGTGAAAAATCAGCATACTATATATAAGTCTTTGGAGCATGAAATAAAGGAACATGTTTAAAATGGGGGAAAAATGAGGTGTATCATACACGCAGTAATGATAGAGGTTTCTCTCATAGCATTTGAATATGAAACTTGCTTTCTAGCTGTTTTAAAGGTTTTCAGTAGCTGATTTAACTGTCCCTGAGAGACAAACTAATGCTCTAACTACATTAGAATTTTTTTAGCCTGTTACTGACTCTGCTTGTTAATGTTAGGTCTTTATTTGCTAAATCAATTGATTAAGCTTAAAGGGGATTTAATTAAAAATGGGGGAGAGGAAAATTAGTACTGGTGAAGACTTGCTGACTTACTAGTCCAACATATTTAAGCACATACACTTATATACTTGGACTTGAATATTGGCCAAATGAAATTTTATGAACTCTAGAAAATAATAGCCACTAACTCTAAGGGTATTGTACTTACTAAATGTAGTCTTTAGATCAATGGTACCCTTGTGTTCAATAAATGGGCTTGACTGCTTAAATATTGGCTCATAATCTATATGATGTGTCGCTAGATCATGAAACTAATTTCTTCAGTAAAGACGTCTCAAAATAGACTTTACTAATTTCTCACTAGGTTTAATATCTACAATGATTAAAAAAGTCCTTGAATGTATATAGTGCTATTTAAATGTAAAACTTTAAATACTTCTTAGACATCATTTCCTGGTGAACAATGTGATATGCACTAAGTTGGGGGTGGAACATTAACATTTATTGGCTCTGCCTCTACTTGTCTACATCTAAGCCTATGAGAGGACAAGATATTATAAAACTGGTAAGCAAGAATTTTCCATTAATTAATTTATGCTTGCATTGCACAAATTCATATCGAATAGAAATACAATATGCAAGAGAGTGTTCTGTATTGTGAAAAATAAGAAAATATGGGAAACAGCAGTTAGCGTAACAGCTATGTCACTGGACTCCCACGTAGTCGACCGCGGTTCGCGTCCTGGACCCAGTGGCTTAAAACTCACGCCGGGCACGTGTGCATGTGTGCCCAAGATCCCGAGAGGAGAATGGAGGAGAAGGGATTGCGGTGTGACCATCCGCCCTGGGGGGGTGATTTCTCGCTTTCTGTCTCTATGTCTTTCTCTGTCTGTCTGGCGAGTGCACGCGCCCAATAGCAAAAACCTCTCTAAAAAAAAAAAATAAGAAAATACAAGCTGAATTAGACACAAATACAGAAAATTCTAATATATCGAGGAATATGCTAAATAAAATTCAGAGATGAGTAGTGAGACAGCAAATATGATAGAAAACGTGAATTTGAACTTGGAATCTGCCACTTAACCACTGTGTGAACTTCAATTAATTTTTAAACATTTACTTCTCTGGTTCTCAGTTATAAAGTGTATAGAGGAATGCCTCGCTGAGGAATTTGTGTGAATATTGAAATAGATACTATGGAGAAGTGTCTAGCACAGTGCCTGGCACATAGACGGGTCTTAATAAATGTAGATCAATCAGAGGGAGGTGCTGCATTCTGTAGATGAAATCAGTATTGAGCATTTGGCATTTAGTTAAATATCACTTGAAGGCTAGGTAAGATATTTCCACGGGAAGTAGAGACAATACCATTCTAGGTAGAGAGAAAAGCGAACAAAATGGTGTAAAAGTATAAAAACACAGAATTTTTAGAAGATTGTTCAGCTTGAATAGAGGATCTAAATAAGAGACTAGAGGGAGGTATAGTTAGGTTGAGGCTATATCATGGAGTTTGCATCTTCTTTGTTATTTACAGGGGAGATAGTGAACATTTTTTAACATGGAAGCAGAATAAGAATGAGAGCAGATCAGTAGAATGTCAAAGTTGAACAAAGTGAGACTGATTATTAAGCTATTGTAATAAACACTTCAGAAATGAACGATTACCCTAATAGAGGAAACTGGAAATGTGGGAATAAAAAGTAAGTCATCTTCACATAGATTCAAGGCCCAGCTTCTTATCATGGAATAAAGCACAATAGGCCTAGCCCCACCTATCTCATTAAGCACAGTTTCTGCCTCTCCACCATTCTTCTTTCTTTCCGTTCAGAACAGGGTCTCTCCAGCAGCTTAAACATGCTGCGTTCATCCACATGCTCTCTTCTCTTTCTGAAATACCTTTCATCTCCTTATCTAACTGAAAATTCGTATTCATTCTTCAAATTTTAGTTCTGGCATTAGATCCTCTGAAAGTCTTTCCTACTCTCCTTGAATACTTTGATTTCTCTCTGCTTCTTCTGCCCCTTCCATATTTTTTTAATGCTTGTAATATTGTCTTCACTGCATTCTTTGTGTTATTACTTCAGTACACATTTTTTCTTAACAGAGAGTTTTGCTATACGGCACATGTGTTTGCCAGAGAGACAGAGTGAGAAATCACCTCTGATTTCACGTGAGAATGGCCACACAGCAATTCTTTCTCCTCCATTCTCCTCTTGCAATTTTGGGCATGCACGCACATGTGCCTGGCATGAGTTTTAAGCTGCCAGGTCTGAGACTCAAACCGTGGTCAACTGTGTCGGAGTCGAGCAATGTAACCATTATGCTATCTCCTGCTCCTAATGCATACTTTTTTTATTTCTTCTCCTCTATTGCTTGACACAGAAGCTATCACATAATAAGACTAGTAATGTATTTTGAAGCTATAGGACTTTGAAACGATGATGATCTGACATTGTTTTAAGCACTTTACATGTATTAGTTTATATAATCTTAGTTTTAAACAACCCTTTGAGGTAATTACTACCACTTTTATCTAACAGATGTTACAGTCTAGTCAAAGAGAAAGTAGCCAGTCCAATGCTTCATATATTGAAAACAGTGAAGCCCATGAACCAACTATTGGTGGGGAGGTTAAAGACTATGTTCTCCACATGATTGACTGCTCAATTTCAGTCCCAGACATGTGGCTTGAAAAACATGCCAGCCACATGTGCATACATACTCAAAACCCTAAGAGAAGAATGGAGGAAAAGGGATTGCATAGTGTCCACTCCATATGGGAGTAATTTTTCTCTCTCTCTTTATCTCCCCTCCTTCTGTCTCTGATGAGCATATGCACCCTATAGCAAACATAAAACAACAATAAAAAGAAAACAAAGAAGTCAAGTATTCAAGCTCAAGTACTCTCGATACACAGTCTCTTCTGTTAAGCACTATAAAATACTGCCTCTCTTAGATGACATTGTAAACATGAAGAATATATAGACGATAAATTGGTCAAAGTCAAACTTTGTTTAACACTTGTAATTCAAAAGCAAAACAATCTAGATATTAAAGAAGGGATAATCATGAAGTGAGAAGAAAATGAGACTACTGCAGTATTGTAAAACCAAAGAAAAGTTTCTTTAAAAAAAAAAAAATTAGTACCAGAAAGAGAATAGCAGTGCAAGAAAAATAGTTGTTAAATGAAAAATAAATAAATAAATAAAAATTCTGAAAGCTTTGGAAAGGGAGAGAAACAAGAGGACAAAAATCAATCTTCTAAAAGTGAAGTGTAATTATTCCTCAGAGACAGGGAGGAAAAGAGTATATTGAGGGGAAAATGCATGGAAAAGTAATGGAGAAGCGTCGGGGGAACTCACACACAAAGATGGAATTGTCTCAGAAAAGTTGTAGGAAAGATCATCTGCTAAAAGTGATAGAGACTGGACAGATTGGGGATATTAGAAAAATAGAAATGGCTTGGGGAAAAATCTCTGTGGGAAATGGAAAAAGAAAGGCCAGAATGATGGTGATGGACTGGAAGAATTATAAAAAATGATTAAATATCTTAAAGATACAGAGCATCTGAAAGGTATGAAAATTCACGTTGTAGCTGTGCAATATCAGAATTGAATCATAAAAGTTATGTGAACTAAGACCTTTTTTAAAAAGGAACTAGGTGCTAAAAATGTTATAGCAGTCATGAACATGACTTGTTGTAGCCCTTGAGGATAAGGGTGTGATAAAGGGTAAAAGGTAGAACATAGAAAGAATTCTGATAATCTGGAAAAACACACAGCAAATTGTTCAGTCATAGCAGCAAAATAAAGAGAATATAGCATAGGATTATTGTATAGGCTTTAAAATATTTAGGTTCTGGGTACAAGATGTATAAGAAGAGCCTAAAGTAACCTGTCATTCCAGAAAGCATAGAAATTATCAAACTATATACTATATTATATATATATATATATATATATATATATATATATACACACA